>NC_092871.1:6988972-7013066 GCF_032062135.1 Pyxicephalus adspersus | reverse complement strand
CCCCCCAGATCAAGGACAGCTCACAGATTGGCTATATAAACATTGACATCCATCAGAACCAACTATCACCCACTAAAAAGGAAACCACCTGATCGGCCCCGTTTTGTCACAATTCTATGTCTTCCATAGACCCCCAAACCAAAAATATTCCCAAATAATTAAAGTCAACAAGAGTGGGCAGGAGGGACAACTTCTCATTCCAACGACCTTTCCAGAATAATTTCCAATCAGATTCTTGTCCCTTCCCCTGCAGAGCCACAGCTGACCATTGACCTCCAATCAGGTAAGAGCTGAGTTTTTACATACAGCCTGCCCAGTTAACCCTTTCCTGGTAGTTTTCTGCATTTAGTCATGAAGCACTCTCCCCATTTTCTCCTACAGAGGGATCTATAGTTCTTCTTAGAATAATTTTCTTATTTGTTCGATCTCACTGCTGATCTCCTCTGGCGTCTTTCAGCCACCTCCTATCTACATACATTTACCCCAGATGTATTGCTCTAGATGGGGGGTGTCAAACTCAAATACGCAAAGGGCCGAAATTAAAAACCAAGTCGAGGGCCAAACTTGAAATTTATTGAAAAAATTGAGTTTACTACTTTATCCATAACTAACAAAAACAAACCCCTCCGCACACATTTTAGGGTTGAAAAGACTCATTTCTATCTATTTATGCAGGCTGTGTGTTGTTCATCCTCTCACATCACAAGTTTGTCTGACACTAAATATTACACTACGCAGTTTCTAATGGATTGAAACAAACACAATGCCCCTGGTAGTCAGGCACCATGTGATCATTGCCTAGGCTTTGTGTCACATGATGGGTGTACAAGAATAATGTCTATGAATTGCATGTATTTAAAATGATGATGTGAGGTGGTAACGCGGCCGGGCGGCCTCCTAATTATAAATTTAGCCAATCATTCGGGGCTAAAAAAAAATGACCTTGATGGCCAGATTTGGCCCGGGGGCCAGAGTTTGACACGCCTGCTCTAGATGGTCTTCTTGATGATGACAATAATGGGCCATTCCCTCCCATTGGGTGTCAGCACGGCTCATAGTAGTTTCTGATGGAGATACATGTGACAGGGTGACATCATGGTAGGAAAATGCTTAGAATATTAAACTTGGGGTTAGATTGACCATTAGGCACTGTAGGCTTTTGCCTATGGGCATTAGAGGCAGGTTTCACCAATATAGGTATTAAACACACTCATATCTAGAATACAAGCATCTCATATGTACATAAAAATCCCATACTGTGTAAAATAATCATATATGAGATGGCGGCATTTCTACTGCTAAGGAAAAAACAATGGAGGAGTAATACATATATAAGGGCAAGCTGACCCTTTTTCTTTGCAGCCTATAGGCAAAAGCCTACTTTGCCTTATCATAAATAAACCTCATTCACTTCTATATTTTACCTTCCAGAGGGATCCCTGGGTACATTATTATTATTGCAACCACCAATAACCTTAATCTGTACCTTAGCCAATAAGAAAACCTATCCCATAGCATCAACCCAACTGAAAAACATCAAGACCAATCAAAATCCTTACAAGTGGTGAATAATCATCATCATGTCAGCAAAATGTTCCTAGAATCTTTGGCTTGCTGTGTTGGCAATGATGTAACTTCCTCCCCTCCTATTGTCCACCGAGCTGTCTTTTCACGGCAGTGTTAAAATGTCACTACAAAATAATCATATTTTTTGTATGTTTTAATGATCCGTGCCTCCCCCATATATCCCTTCTATCCTTTGCATAACTTTATTCCCTGTGGCTACAATTCATGCTCTGTGTCTTCATTTGTACCCACCCTATTGTGCTATACAAAGCTAAGACTACAAATGTGGCCACTCCCATCCATGATACACAATGCAAGGAATCATGGGACATGGAGTTTTCTTATAGACAGGAAGCTGACAGTGCATCCGCTCTGCTGCCCTCTAGTGTTCAGCAAAAAACAGTGCAACCACCAGCAGCCTCTACACAAAACTTTTCAGCCATTTTTCTTTTTTTTTTAATATACCCCTGATATATGATTGTGTGCTTGTTGCTCCTTATTAATTCTTAATTTGATGTCTGTGACTTTATTTTTCCCTAGATTGCCTTTGAACTTTTCACCTGCAGTTTTCTAATATGCGCATTTAATGCAATCTTATCCTCTTTGGGCTGGATAACGAGCGAGCCTTCAACACAAGCGTCCTTTTCATCGGAGCCCCTCGGAAGTTCCAATCCTCGGTATGCCGCTGTTCCAGTTAATTATAGCCTTAAGACGCTCGTGCCGGGAAGACTGTACAATTACGGCCATTTACTTTCAGCTTCTGATGAACAGACTCACAGCGGCGCACGACAATTAAATGCGTTTGTTTCTGCTGAAGCAAAAGGAATCGATGCAGGGCTCCGCCGCGGCCGGGATAAAACGCAGCACGACGCTACATCGACGGAACCTTTAATAGCACGTGTTTGGAAATAAAGCTTCGTAATTATAGTTAAACACAGCGTTGCTCATATTAAACAATATCCATACACCGTTCATCATAGCGAAGACTTGAATTTTTAGGTCGCATTCGGAAAGGACGGCGCCAGGATAGAATTCGAGGTTCTTGTATGTGTTGCTAAAATTACTTTTTTTTCCTACTTAATGCGTTGTTATCAGGAGATAATTTTAAATTCTGTGAAGCTGGAATTAAATCAATGACACATGAATTTGATGCAAAATCGCCAAATTTATAAAACATCAATAAAACCGCAATAAATGCATGGTCAGCTGATGAGGTCATGTGACATGAGGGTGCAGGACCAGGACATCAGATGGAACTTTCACAACCATAATGCTGGCCTGCTATTCAATGACTTGAAAATGGTCTTCAATATTTCAATTGTTCCTTATGTTTTTCAAGATGCTGAATAAAATAGAAAAATAGAATAAAATGATATTTCAACACAAACACCCAATGGCCTTTTTGCTGTTCTTCAAAACTTTTTCCTAAACTTTTATGTTTTTTGTCTGCAGTTTCTCTGTGCAGTCCCCCAGCAATAATCATCGTGCCAACGTTCTACCACCCTGGCACCCCCTTACATTTTTTAGCCCCTGTACAAAGCATTGGTCAGACCACATCTGGAATATGCAGTCCAGTTTTGGGCACCACAAAAAAGAAAATTGTGGAATTGGAGAGAGTGCAGAGAAGGGCAACTAAAGGTGCGTACACACTTCCAATTTTTATCGTTCAAAACGAACGACGAACGATCGATTGGGCAAAAATCGTTCGTAAAAAAAGTAACCAACGACGCCGACGAACGAGGAAAGTCGTTGGAAACGAACGACCGGACTGGCGGATCGGATTGGACGACGATCGTTGAACATCGTTCGTGTGTACGATCGTTCGTTGATCGTCCATGGTCTGAGCATGCGTAATGAACGAACGTTCGTTCACTTTCCTGTCGTGCACATAGTTCCTCTATCGCTCAAACGATTGTATTTATTGTGTGTACAATATCTACGAACGATCGTGTCATTATCTCTATGTGCAGGATCGGTGCTATACGATCGTTCGTAGATATCGTGCAGGATCGTTCGTCGTTCGTTTTCCAACGATAATAATTGGAAGTGTGTACGTAGCTTAAACTAATAAAAGGAACGGAGGAGCTCAGCTATGAGGAGAGATTAGCTGAACTGAATCTATTCTCCCTTGAGAAGGGAGATCTCCTGCTGATTTTGTACAAAGAAATGACCAGTCTATAATTGTAATGGTAGGTTTATTGTAGCTGTGAGAGACAGAATAAAAAAAAAAGAACCCTCAAAAACCCAGTGCTGAAAAGTCAGAGCTTGATGTGCATTGTAATGGGTGAAATAAGTATTTGATCCCCTATCACCCAGCAAGATTTCAGGCTCCCAGGTGTCTTCCCTGTATGCAGGTAATGAGCTGAGGATAGGAGCACCCTCTGTAAGGGAGTACTCCTAATCCAAGCTTGTTACAGTACCTGTATAACAGACTCCTGTTCACAGAAGCAATCAAGCAAATTCCAAACTAGCCACCAAGGCCAAGACCAAAGAGCTGTCTAAGGATGTCCGGCACAAGATTGTAGACCTACACAAGGCTGGACTGGGCTACAAGACTATCGCCAAGCAGCTGGTGAGAAGGTGACAACAGTTGGTGCGATAAATGGAAGAAACACAAAATAACTGTCAATCTCCCCTCATGGAGTTGCAATGATCATGAGAACGGTGACAAAGTAGCGCAGGACTACACGGGGGGAACTTGTCAATGATCTCAGGGCAGCTGGGACCATAGTCACCAAGAAAACAATTGGTGACACACTGTGCCGTGAAGGCCTCAAATCTTGCAGAGCCCACAAGGTCCCCCCTGCTCAAGATAGCACATGTACAGGCCTGTCTGCAGTTTGCCAATGAACATCTGAATGATCCAGAGGAGAACTGGGTGGAAGTGTTGTGGTCAGATGAGACCAAAATTAAGCTCTTTGGCATCAACTCAACACGTCATGTTTGGAGGAGGAGGAATTCTGTCTATGGCTTCAAGAACACCATCCCCACCGTCAAACATGGAGGGGGACACATTATGCTGTGGGGGTGTTTTTCTGCTAAGGGGACAGGACACTTTCACCGCATCGAAGGGACAATGGACGGGGCAATGTACCATCAATTCTTGGGTGAGCAACTCCTTCCCTCAGGGCATTGAAAATGGGTCGTGGATGGGTATTCCAGCATGACAATAACCCAAAACACATGGCCAAGGCAACAAAGGAGTGGCTCAAGAAGAAGCACATGAAGGTCCTGGAGTGGCCTAGCCAGTCTCCAGATTGATTGATAGGCAATCAAATACTTATTACACTCATTACGATGCACATCAAGCTCTTTTGTTGGTATTCGGTCTCTCACATCTACAATAAACCTACCATTACAATTATACACTGGTCATTTCTTCGTCAGAGGGCAAACGTACAAAATCAGCAGGGGATCAAATACTTCTTCACCTCACTATATAAGGGGGGATATAATTGCTCTGTATAAATAAATAAATGATCCATATAGAGAACTTTCTTCCCAATTATTCAATTTGAGATCATTACAAAGCACAAGGGGGCGCCCTTTGCGTCTGGAGGAAAGGAAGTTTAAGCTCCGGATAAGGAAGGGATTTTTCACTGTAAGGTCTGTGAGAATGTGAAATCGGCTCCCTCAGGAAGTAGTTTCAGCAACTTCTATAGATTGCTTTAAGAAAAAGCTGGATGATTTCTAGAAGCACAGAATATACCTGGGGATTAAGGATTTAAAGTAAAGATAACAGAGACTGCTGATCCAGGGAACATCCAATTGTCTCTTGGAATCAGAATTCTTGGAATTTATTACTCTGTTGGAGCAAATTGTACCAGGGGTATTTTTTTTACCTTCCTCTGGATCAACTATGTCCATAGGGTTTTATATCTGGGATATGTTTCCATAGTGGTTGAACTTGATGGACTTATGTCTTTTTTCAAACTGACTATGAAATTATGATTTCCAGAAGGAACTATTCACCTTGTTCTTCTCAAGTACTTTAGGATGTTGTCCAAATAAGAGCTGAGGAAATGCAGCTTGAGGCCCAGTTCTTCTAATTTTGTCAACATATTCTTAATGATGACCAATAAGTCCATATTATTGACCAATGCTTTAAAGGAAAGCCATGCTTAATTTCTCCCCTAAAAGTTACAAAAGCAAAAATATCAGCTGGGGGGATCTTGTAGATGAAACCAACAATGGAAAGAGATTTCCATGGTGGATAAAAGTAAGTATATCTTGCTCTGAATATTTTGGATAGAAGGGAGATAGAGAAGGCCACCTGGTTACTCTAACTTTTTACTCAAAATGGGGTCCACACTTTTTTTTTCTCACCAAGCCGATGATCTTCAAAGACCCCCATTGCTTTGACTTCCAAACAGGAATGTAAAATCAACAATATCAGGACAGATGGGTGAAATGTGTCAAATGTTAGCAACTTTCCATCTGAAACACTGATATCCTCCATATTGCAGATCACCTCTTGAGTACCTCTATGCAACTGCTATCCACCAACCAGTTCAACGTTTCTCTTAACTATTTAACTTTTGTCCTTAGGTTTTGTCCATTCTGCAGCCTGTGATCAGACAATAAAAGGATATGTAGTAAGATGAATAATTCACCTTTCTGTAATAGATAGGGCTAGGATCTGTCCTCCTATTAGCAGGACCCTTGCACTGTTGTTCAACTGACTGGCTCCCTGTGCTGCTTCCCCCTAATTCTGCATGCGACTATGATTGCATCCACATATATGTGTTGTGCTGCCATACATTAAATCAGGGCAGCTCTTTCATTTAAATGGGTTGCCTAATGCAGTGGTCACCAACTACTGCTCCGTGAGAAAATTTTAGTGGTCCACAGAAAAATGTGGACATTATTTGGAATTTTTATTTTGTATTATTAATAAAACAAAAATAATATTCTAAGAAAACCTTATATTCAGAATGGCAATGACGGAAAAACAAGGGAGTCGCAGCGTGACATCAATGTAGTATTAGGTTGTATGAGATAACCGTTACCCAGCCGTACCCTTCAGTATTGTTTCCACCATTACAACAATCACCCCGCTCCTCAAAAACCAATTCTCATCCGATTGTTTTATTTTATTTGTTTGTTTCTCAGATGTTCTTTTAGGTAAGTATGACCTTAACTGGGTATTTTCTTTAACTGTTATATTTATTAGTTTGATTTGATAAATATCATTTCTTGTTTGGTCTTAGATTTGAATGAAATAAACCCATAATGAATGAGAAAAAGCAAATTAATATTTAGCATTTCTTTAGTAATACCAAAGATAATACAACTAATGATAATAGTAATACTTCACCTAACCGTGAGCTGATCAATGAATCAGAGCCGCCACAGTCCTTGTCAGCATCATTAGGAAGATCATTATTTTACAAATGTATTTATCGTATTAAAAAATTCCTATTTATGGTCTGCTGAATTTAAAATTTAGTGTTCCATGAGGTCCGAAAGGTTGAGGACCGCTGGCCTAATGCACCGCAGAGCACCAAAAGTAAAGTCATACATAATAATATTATCACATGCATTAAGACATGGCTCATATGAAATGCCTATAGTGCAACAATGGCCAAAATATTACATGTTGTACCTCCCAGTATCATTATTCAGCTACAAAGAAAAAGCCGCAGCAGCCCGTGTGAAATAAAAACTCCAGAAAGAAAAATTAATTCAACATCTCAGACCGCAATGTGAATAATCCTTTCATCCTGACTTTGAAAAGGTGCTGGATAGAAAAGTCTGAGGTCCCTACAGCACTCCCCTGACACATCGCTTGGACCCAGACAAAGGGTGACAACCTTGATTCCAATGTATACATTGTCTCCTCCGGTCTTGAGTCATCTTCTGCTGTATCGGGTGTCACAATACATCGCCACTCTCCATTGTCCCGCTTCTTTCAGCTCCTATTTACCTTCAAAGAAACCACAAATTCCCTTTTAATAAAAAATAACAATGGACGACAGAGGAAACGTTTCAGCACCTATGGAGTCCCATGGAATGCCGACTAACAAAAGTGCACTTTTTTTTTTTAGCATGAATGAAATCAACTTTGTTTCGGGGTATACATTTCTATAAATGAGTGGGCGAGAAGGATTAATACATAAAAACGTTGATGAGTTATTGGGAATGCCGACATGCAGACATCACGTTTGTGGTTTGGACACGGTGACAGCTCGATATGTGACATTTCATATGAAATTTACACATTGGGCGTGTAGGTGTGTTTTGGGACAAGATTTACTTTAGAGAAGCTCGGTGATATTTACACAAATCTGTGCAATAAATCATGATACATGCAAAATTCTATGTTTATTTTAATGGCATTCTGAGCAGGCTTTGGTCAGAGACTTGGGAATTACTTTATTTTCGGGTTGTGTAAGCAATGGTAGAAAGCTCCGGAGGCGATACAGGAAAGGAGAGGAAATTTCACCTTTGGGTCTCTATTGGGAGGCATGCAGTACTCTCATCTCCAATAAAGGTGACACGTTGGGAGAAATCTGGACATTCTGACAAATGGGGGAGGATGAATTAAAGCAGAACTATCCTTAAAATAAAAAAAAATCACATTTACCTTTACTTCCGCAGAGCCCTCAATCCCTCCAGAGATGTCCTCATTTGGGTTGTCAAATCCTTCCTCCTGCACCAGGCGCCTCCATCTTCTATCTTTAGGCTACATCACCCCATCTGGCATTGCACAGGCACAGGATCGGCTCATGTAGCCTGTGGTAAATGGAAAAAAAAGAGTGCTGAACCCACTGCGCATGCCTGAAATGGGCACTTTTTGGGCATTAGTAGAAGGAGCAGCTCAAAGCGTCCTGGGATATGTGACGTAGGTATACCAGGTGGCTCTGGGCTCCCATTATGTCTTTACTGCCGTGGCAGTAACAACAGCAGGGGAGGGGCTTTTTTAAAAATGATTTAAAGAAAAAGGAAGATAAAAAAAGATAATTTTTTCTTTATATATAGGGGGACCAGGAGCTCCAGAGAGCCTCTGGCACTCTGACATGTGCCTGAAAAACTGCCTTATTCAAGGGCAGGTCAGAGCTCATGTGTTATGCATACAACTTTAAGACAATGGGCCTGATTTATTAAAGTTCTCCAAGGCTGGAGAGGATACATTTCATCAGTAAAGCTGGGTGACTCAACAAATCTGGAATGGATCTTGTTAGAGCATTTGCTAGCAAATAACAAATTGAGTTTGATCCAACATTTTACTGATGAAAGTGTATCCCCTCCAGCCTTGGAGAGCTTTAATAAATCAAGGCCAAAAAGGGATTTTCTTTCAACGGTAATATCGATAAGTATTAGGATTGTAATTATGATCAATAAAATAATTCCTTACGATCAACTACAAATGTTCAAAGCACCATGCACTTGTTCGATAGTCCATCTGTATTTCGACCATTTGCACTGCTATATCTAAATGCAATATTGATCGTGAAATAATTGGTTTTCCATACATTGGTTAACCAATCAATACATAAAAACTGATCAATGTTTTGTCCAAGGGTCAACCGTAATACATTTTTTTATGATCATTTTCCTTGATTCTGGAAAAACATAATACTTTATCTAATCTAAGTGTTTCCCAACCTTTTTAACAATGGAAAACTCTTGAAATAACGTTCAGGTCTTTGGGGAACCCCGGCTATAATTACTATATCCACACATCACAGTATATTAGTGTGGTGGTCAGAATTCCTCTTACATTGCTAGCTATTGGGAAGAATGTCGGCCTTACAAAAAGATAATTGGTGTTACTTAGTCTGACCTGAGAGGCACAAATTGTTAATTGCTCAAAGAACCCCCAGCAAACTCTGGAGGATCCCTGGTTGAGAAACACTGCTGTTATCAATTGAAAATATCCCATTTTGCATGGTCAGCTTGAAGCATACCTAAACTCAGCTTTACATAAAAGGGGAGAAAACTCTTATATGTATTGTAAAAATTGCATTTATTATTTTTTTAAGTGCAACACCCTTCTTTAAAAAAAAAAAAAAAAAAAAAAAGTGCAGCACAGCCCCTATAAGTGGTGATCAAGATTAAATGGGAGCGCAGAGCAGAAGGAGCCTTTTTTCCACAAATTAGAATTAGATGCCCATTTAACGCATGCGCAGTGAGATCGGCTCTCTTTTTTCTCCCTCTACAGCGGATTCGTCACCCGATCTTCAAACCCGAGCGAGGGAAGGTCCAGCGCCATCGATGGATTTGTGGGAATAAAGGTAAGTGTGATTTTTTAATTTTTACTTTAGTTCCGCTTTAAGAAGAGAAAGAAAACAATGATTAATGTACAGCACTGCGTAATATGTTGGCGCTATATAAATCCTGTTTATTAATAATAATAATAATAATAATAATAATAATAATAACAATTATATATGAGACTCTCTAAAGATCAGCAGAGTCCTCTGGCTGGGAATTGGGAGACTTCCACATAGAGAATATAAAAAGACATCAGCATTCTGGGCTGACGGCCGCCTCTTACTGTCCATTGGTGGAACAATCCAGATCTGTACCCATTGTGCGCTGTCTATGACTCCTCCACTGACAATGGCAAACACAATAGCAGTGGAGAGGATTTGTGGAGCTTTTAATGGCTGCAAACAAAACAGGTCAATACAAAGAGAAGGAGAGTACAATGCAGACACTTTTGATACACTGCACATCTATCTACTGATATCTATCTGTAGAGAACAGAAATAATCCAAATAAATGTCTCCAGATCTGATCTCTCTTATACACCTGGGCATTGCAATGCTGCTTTCTTTACAAGTTACAACATAGAGTGAATTGTGTTGTCTGAGGTCACTCATCTTGCAGCCTCTGCGTTGGTATTTTTAATGTCTGCAGGTATCGGAGCGTGTAATACCTTGTCAGGGATTCTAATGTTTTTGAGGAAAGCCAGGGTGCTCATGGAAACTGCTGCCCTGCTGCTTTTTTTGTCCTTTCTGCAGAACCGGAGCAGAAACGTCCGCAAAATCCCACTAATTGCAGCTAGAATTTTAAGCGGTTGGATAAGTGAAAATTTGTCTAAAACTGCATTCTTATTAAATGTGAAATTCCAGTAAAAAAATAATTTTGTGCCAGCTGCAAACATTTTTTAATTATGTGAGATCCCTGCCTGCTTCTGTTCTGGAAATATTGTTCAGTATCTGGGTACCCAGCAGCCTTTTAGATGTGCATAACCCCCGCATCCAAAGCCAAAGGTAAAGCTTGCAATACACTAAAAATGAAGAATGGGAATTCTTTAAAAGGAGCAGCCCAAATCCTCCTCCTTCTTTACATTAAACTAATCCATCATCCAGATGTTAGCAAAATCCAGGCACCTGGGCCCCTAAGCCTTATTTACTTCTATAGGGCTCCCTTTATTCTTGTTTGCCTTGCTGGGATACCAGCACCAAATACAAGCTAACAGGGCTCCCACTGAGGGGAGCAAAAGGGGTAATCTGGACCTGGTCAAATGAGCTTGAAATTTGCAATGCCGGGCATTTTAGACATAAAGAAGAAAGGCCCGGGAAGTTTACCTGGTAAGGGGCCCAAAAATTTCTGGTGGCGGCCCTGCAAACAAATATGAAGTTACTGCATGATCTGAGATCTATAGAAGGGGCAATGCAAACTGCAAAGCATTATAAAAACGGGCCATAGCTGAAAGACATAGGAGTATAGTGGAGGTGCTGCTGTCCCAACACCGGTGCACAGGGCTGCCACCATCAGGGGGGGGGACAAGGGGTCTGTACCAGGTCCTGGTCAAATGAGCTTGACTTTTGCAATATTGGAAAGATAAGGGGGCCCAGGAAGTTTACCTGGTAAGGGGCCCAGAAATTTCTGGTGGTGATCCTACAAAGTAATATGAAGTTGCTGCATGATCTGACATCTTTAGAAGGAGCAATGCAAATTATTATTATTATTAATGCAAAGCATTATAAAAACGGGCCATAGCTGAAAGACATAGGAGTATAGTGGAGGTGTCACCTGTACAGAGCATACTCACATCAGCCGAGGTGCCTGCTGCTGGCTCCATTCCTCACACATCTAGTTCACAGTCACTTCTTAACTTTTTTTTTCCTCTATCCCTTTCCTATTCTCTTTACAAGCCTTGCACTAATATCTGGATTCCTGACACTTTCTGACTCTCATAATTAGATGCTGCTGTCCTCTTGTCCCAATGCCGGTGCACAGGGCTGCCATCAGCGAAAGACAAGGGGTAATTCTGTACTGAGCCTGATTAAAAAAAACTTTACTTTTGCAATGCCGGAACTTTTAAACATGGAGGACGGGGCCAAGGAAGCTTATCTAGTATGGGGCCCAGAAATTTCTGATGGTGGCCCTGTTGGTGCATGTCTGTATGGTGGCGGGTGGTGGACTGCTTATGACAAGTAAAGAGTCCACTGGAGGATCCTCCAATTGGCCAGTCCAACCTATTATCATGACAGAACCCGATAATAAAAGGGTGTTTAAACTCTGTTAGGCTCCTGGAAATTAATACTGTCATGGCAAAACCAGAACAATGATAAATTAGTGCCTCTAAGATCAATAACCACTGACACCAATTATCTTTTTGGCTATCTGTAAGGGTGACATTCTCCCCAATAGCCAGCAATGTAAGAGAAATTCCCACAGACCACCATGCTAATAAACTCTGAGCTGTGGATAAAATAATTATAGCAGGAGTTCCCTAAAGAGATGAAAGTTATTTCAAGGGTTCCCCCATGGTAAAAAGTTCAAAAAAGGCAACACTAGGATACGCAGCTTGCTGGCTCAGTGGTTAGCACTTACTCCTTCTCAGCGCTAGGTCCCAGGTTCAAATTTCAACCAGGACAATATCTGGATGGAGTTTGCAGGTTCTCCCTGTGTTTGCCTGCATTTCCTTCAACATTCCAAAACATGCATTTAATTAATTTGCTTTCCCCCTAAAACAATTAGACTGTAATTGGGACATATGACTATGGTAGGGAAATTAGATTTTGTGCTCCTTTGAGAGACAGCTAGTGACATGTTTTTGGACTTAGCGTAATACGTCAGCGCTATAAATACTGTGTAATAATAACTTTAGGTACATTGGGTATCAGTGATTGGAAATATGCAGAATGGATACAAATTCTATTGCACAATACTCCCCTTCATTAAATATACGCCAGAACAATCAATAAAATGTTATTTTTTTGTTATCTTTCTGCAAGAGGAAGAATGGTAAATCCCATAAATGTCTTTCCATCGTCGGGTATTGTGCACTGATTACACAGGATATGTCCTCTGAGGTTTTATTTGATACAATAATGATTCAGATCCATCAACAACCTATAAAAGTAATGATAAAATAGTAAATAAAGCAATTCTGTTCCTGCTGAAAGGTATTATCCCGCCATGGGAAGGATAACAAGGCATGGAATCTCTACAAAAACAACATACCACACACATGGGATTAGCAAATCACTTGTGATATAATAAATATTGCAGACTAGAGATGAAATGGTAGATGATTAAACAAAGTCTTAAAACAGTTTTCTGTGGTTTGATGAATATTTAAATTGAAGCTATAAAAAGACGGCATACAGCACACAAAGCAATCTAATAATATTAATAATATTTAGAGCGCTGTTTTTGCAGTCGCAGGACCTGGGCACTTTGCAGGCAGACCGCCTGATCCATCAAAGCTCTCCAAGTCTGCAGAAGATAGACTATCTGGGTGATCCAACAAACCTGGAATGGGTTTCTTAAAATAATTTGCTATTATTTGGCAATGTTTTCAATCCTATACCAGATGCAAAGTTTGATGGATCGCCCAGGTTCTCCCATGAGAGTCTATCCTCTCCATTCATGGAAATATTCCATAAATCAGGCTCATTAAGTTGACCATAAACACTTACTTATATCAAAGTATTCTAGAGTCAAACAAGAGGCCATCTATGCTGCAGCTAAACTTGGCCAAAATTTGGTCAAACAACAGGATAATGATCCAATCCACACCAGCAAATCTACAATAGATTGGCAGAATGAAAAACAATCAATTTGTTGCAATGGTTCAGTCCAAGTGCAGACGTCAACCTCATTGAAATGCTGTGATGGGACCTCAAATAGACATATGTCTGCAAACCTCAATCATCTAAAGCAATGATGTAATGAAGCATGGACCAAACGTCCTTCAGACCATTGTAAGAGATAGTTAAAGTCATCCAGAAGTCATGCAGGAGAACCTGCAAACTCCATGCAGATAGAGTCCTGGCAGAGATTCCAACCTGGGTCCCAAGGCCAACAAAAAATTGTGACTAGGCAGGTCCTTCTTTGCAGAAGGGAAAGGTTATGTCCCTGCAAAAAATACCATTACCTGCCAGATCTGAATTTTTTATTTGAACTCACCTGTCCTTGCTTTGGCATGGGCACTGCCATCTTCACCCAATCTTCCTGGCGTTTATTAGCTGGGTCACTATATCATAATGCTGGAGTTCACTTAGATGACGGGACACCAGTCAGGTTCCCAACATTGAGCTGTAATCATTGCCTGTCCCTGCTGCAATAGTGAACCTGCCTGATAAATAGGGACTGTTCTGTCGTCTGATTGATAAACAAATCAAAATGGGGCATTTGGACACTTTGGCATTGTTGGATTTTTACTGGATCTTAAAATATGTCCATAATAGAGGTTCCACTACTGTAATAATTTTAATTATCAAACATGGGAAGGAAAATATATGTGTGCCCCAAAAAAACACTATTAGTTTAGGAACAATATTAATGCTCATGAATTTACACTTAAAAGAAAAGAAAACAATGGGACTTAAAAGGCATCACATAAAAATATTAACAAGTTAAAAAATATATAATTTATTATCCTCAGACATCAACATAGAAGGTTCAAGCATGTGTACACAATATAAAACATATAAAAAATGAACAAAGGCCAATCTCATGTCTAATACGACGCGTTTCATTGACCGAGTCTACTTCCTCAGGGATTGAATGAGCTCTACAAAGGTACATATAATGAATCAAACATATATATATACAAGATGTACAAAAACATTACCTATTATTTATTCTCAACATCTAACAATACAAATTTACCAACTAACTGATAAATCAATAATGGTATCTGCCTCCTCAATATTTTGATTGCAGCACTACTATAGCTCATTTATCCCATCAACGTATTTTCAATGTTGGATGACACCAAACGTTGTATTGTATATATTCATTGCTTTATTTCAGCTTCTTTAAAAACATATCATAGAAAAATATTGGCACCTACATACAGTCCTTGGCATTTTTATTAAAAAAAAGTCATAGCTAGAGAAAAGTCTGATTGTCCAGTCTTGTGAAATTTTACTCCCCAAGCAAAGGGAAGATTTCAACCAATGCTAATGCTGATACACCTAAGCACAGCAGAACAAATGCCCATAGGCAGGCAGGTTTCACTGTTCCAATATTACTTTGTGTTATTTCGGCTTTTCAATATTTTTTTTTTGGGCATAATTCAATAAAGCTCTCTAAGGCTGGAGAGGATACACTTTTATCAGTGAAGCTGAGTGATCCAGCAAACCTGGAATGGATTTTTTTAAAGTCATTTGCTGTCTGTTAGCAAACGTTTTGAATCGTAGACCAGACGCATTCCAGGTTTGCGGGATCATCCAGCTTCACTGATGAAATTGTATCCTGTCAAGCCTACCGAGAGCTTTAATAAATCAGGCCCTTCAGTGTCCTTGCTCCAGTAGATATGCCTCAGTCATTAAGAAAACCAAATTTTTGGATTTGTTGAAAGATATTGATTGGTGTGGGGGACACATTGTATGGATGAACTCACCAGCTTGGAACTTTGGATCATTGCAGGTGCCTGGAACAATGGATTCTATTTATGACTTAGAGATCCAGTGTGTGCCATTTTCTATATCTCCATAGGATAATAAAGAATCTTAGTATTTAGTCCTAGGCCTCCACCAAAGTCACTCACCATGTCACCTGTATCCACAAGGGCTCCTGCCCACCACTGGAAGTTTTCCCTACTTAAATCTGGCAGGTCTGTACAGACGCCAAGTGCTGCCTATGGAGGTTGGACAAACCCTCTCTGACCATATGCTCTAGAACATTCCAAGAAAACTGAAAAGAATGGAAAGAAAATTAAACAATAGGACGACACTTTATCCAGAACTGTTAAAAAGCCCTAAAATAGAGCAAAATAATAATGATTTTACAACAAATCAATTTTTTTAGACTGCTGCAACATATTAACCCGTTCTAGTGATGTGTCAGAGGTGTCTCTGAGGATTTGCAGTACTTGACTTCGTCCCAGTCCTTGGCGCAGTAGTCCGCAGTTAACTGTAATGGAACTTGTACATCTGGGCTTTGCTTCTTTCTAGAATTTTTCCTCCTTGAGTAGAGAAACAATAAGGTTCCCATCATACAGCATATGACAGAAACAGAGACAACAGCAAGGGCAATTGGAGCTGTCAGAGACCAGGAGAACGCGGCCATGGTTTGGGGGTTCTTTGGACATGGACTCAGCAAGATGACTTGGCTCTCCTGGGTTATGATGGTCTTGCTCATGATTAAGGATTCAAGGTAAGTCCGGTTACTTATACTTTGGTTGAGAAGAATGTTGACCCTCACAATAGTGGAAAGGGCTTCGGGAAAGCCTTGATCACTGGCCTTCACTAGGAGTTGATAGAGGCCACAATGATGATCCCTGATACTTTCTTTTAATGTAATGTTACCAGAATGCAAGTCAACTTTGAAAAGATCAGCGTTTGGGCTCACTTCCCCAAATTCACTGTAGGTTATGGCTCCATTCATGCCAGCATCAAAATCCACAGCGTGAACTTTGGTGACTGGAGATCCCTTTGATGTATCTGGAGGTACTAACACATAAGAGAAATTTGATTCTGGCAGAACAATTAGAGGAGCGTTGTCATTGACATCCAGAAGAAAGACCAGAACTTTGGCCCTGGAGGACAAGGATGGACTTCCTTTGTCTTTGGCTTGCACCCAAAGCTCATACATGCTTTCCTTTTCATAGTCAAAAGAACTTTGAGATCTGAGGATGGTATCGTGGTTAAATGAAAAAAGAGAGGTCTCATTTAATAAAGACACAGAAAAGTCACCATTGGGTCCAATATCCTGATCAGTCACATTTATAATGCCTACGTTTCCCCCTCGAGGA
Organism: Pyxicephalus adspersus; assembly: GCF_032062135.1. Taxonomy (NCBI): domain Eukaryota; kingdom Metazoa; phylum Chordata; class Amphibia; order Anura; family Pyxicephalidae; genus Pyxicephalus; species Pyxicephalus adspersus. The sequence goes on along the minus strand of NC_092871.1, from coordinate 6,996,334 downwards.
AGTTTTTCTGGGATATAAAATATAAATTCCTTGGAAGAAAAAATTGGTGGATTGTCATTTTCATCTAAGATATTTATAACAATTAGACAAGAATCATTCCTAGATGGTACACCATGGTCTTTCACAATGACCCGAATGGAATATGAAGATTCCCTTTCTCTGTCGAAAGAAACCAAAGCCTTGAGGACCCCGTTTGAGCTGTTTATTGAAAACGCATTGGGTTCTTCATGTTCCAAAAAATAACTTAGCTCTCCATTTGGTCCACTGTCGGCATCAGAAGCAAAAACACTCAGTAATATTTCTCCAGGTGGATTATTTTCCTTAACAGGTATTTCCATAAGATTTTGTGGAAATATGGGAGAGTTGTCATTTACATCCTCAATAAGCACTGTGAGGTTTTCGGTGTAGGTGACGGATTCATCAAAAGTTGACCGACCAACAACTTTAATGTCAAAACGATTCTCTGATTCAAAGTCTACCTGAGTGGAGGTTAATAACAGATATGTGTTAGGAGAAGAATCCGAGGGCTTTAAAAGGAAAGAGGAAGATCCAATAATGGTAAGAGGTTTGTTGATGCTATCATCGGGATCTGTGACCTCCAAGATGGCAATGATTGAACCTGGAGGAATGTCCTCGTTGATGGAGACACCACCATCTTGTTGAAGGCCTATAAATCGGAATTCCATTTTTGGCTCTTGTTTTTTCATTTCTAGTTGTACCATGACTGTTGTCATTGCCGGAGCGCAGCCATACCCAAAGGCCAATACAGTAAGCTTATATTGGTTTATGTCATCAGGTAAGGATCCAGACAAAGTTATTGTTCCACTCGTGCTCTCTATATGGAAAAGACTCCTGATGGAATCGGAAACTCTGGAGCTATAATGATACTGAATGATGCTATTTTCCCCTATGTCTTTGTCAATGGCTGTAAGTTGTGCCACAGTGGTACCTAAAAGGGCGTCCCTGCGAAGATGCACTGTAATGTTACTTTGAAGGAAATATGGGCAGTTATCATTGACATCAGATACTTTTACAACAAAAGTTGTAGTTCCAGACAATGGCGGTTGTCCTTTGTCAACAGCAATTAATGTCATTCGATGCTCATTTTGTGATTCTCTATCCAAAGGCTTCATAAGAACTAACGATATCAGCTCAGATCCATATTCCAAAGAAAAAATGTCATCTGGGCTCACCAAAAGATACGACAGAGCTCTATTATTTAGAATATCCGCGTCTTTGGCCAAGTGGTCAACGTGAAACTTAGTCCCTATGGTTGTGTCCTCTGGAAGAGAGATTGTGTAGGTCTGTTCTGAAAAAGAAGGAGCGTTATCATTGATATCCAGAATAAAAAGTTTCACTTTGGAAAACTCAGAATATTCCTGGGATGTAGAAAAGATATCCAGCGTCATGGAACATTGGTCCAATGTTTCCAATGGGCATAAAACTTCTCAGTCAAGTTTGGTGGATGTTGTGTATAAATCTCCAGTCTGGGCATCCAATTCAAAATAGTTTGTGTGTGTCAGGAGTTTGAATCGCATTGCCATTGGTGATACAATACCCTCTCTGACATTTCCAATGAAAATTCCTCCTTCTTGTTCCTCATGCAAGTGGAATATAAGCTCCGCATTGACTCCAGAATAGAACAGGATGGTAAAAGTAACCGTAAAAAGTGAGACGTATTTCTGAAAAATAAAGATATATGAGTGAGCTCATTGATTAAAATTAAAGCTTTTGCTGTTTTGTAGCAAGAATATAAAAGTAACAAAACGACCATAATGAAATATCATTAATCTGGTAACAACTTTGTGCTTCCTAAAGTCTAAGCAATTTGTGTACTGAAAATTTAAAAAGTTAAAAAAGCAAAAAATAATCACCTACCCTGACCCCAAAACTCACCCATAGGTCCTTCATTTTATATAGAAACATTTGAGTCCTATTAAAACTGTGTTGTTATCGCAGTTTATCTCCAATCGTCAATGGAGGAAAGCCTACCACATACAGGTGGCCTCCATATAAAGGGAAGCCTTCTTCCATATATATAGAAGGTTTCCTTTCAGGTTTGCTGGATAACCCAGGTTCACCCATGAAGTCTATCTTCTCCAGTCTTAAAGAGGTTTATTAAATTAGGTCCTATCTACAGGAAAGTCTCCAAAGTGCTGTAATTATTATAGAGGAACTAAAGGTCTATTTTTAAAATTGGTGAATCAGACAGACCACTACTGCACAAAGGGACAGGCAATCTCACTTCTGCAATAATGAATTCTGCCTAATCGCTCCGGGGAAATGCCAGAAACGCTAAGCCGGCATGCAATCTTGGCTTTCTCTGTGTTTGCTTGGACTGAATGAATGGTTGAAAAATTGATGAGAAGAGAATAGAGGAAAGAAGAAAATAGAAGAGATGAGAATAGAAGAAAGAGAAATGAAGATATAAGGGAGGAGAAGAAGAAGAGAAGGGAAGAGAAGATATAAGGGAGGAGAGAGAAGGGAAGAGAAGAGAGGAGAGGAGAGAAGAGAAGAGAGAAGACAGAAGGTAAGAAAAAAGAATATAGAATATTGAAACTAAAGACAGAATGGAAGAGAAGAGAAGAGAGAAGAAGAAAAGACAAGAGAGAATGGAAAAGAAGTGAGAAGGGAAGAGAAGAGAAGAGAGTAGAGGAGAGAAGGGAAGAAAGAAGAATAGAAGAGAAGAGAGAATGGAAGAGAAAAGAAGAGAAGAGAGAAGAGAAGAGAGAAGAGAGGAGAGAAAAGAAGAGAAGAAAGGAGAATAGAAGAGAAGAGAGAAGAGAGAAAAGAAGAAAAGTGAAGTGAGGAGAGAAAACAGAAGGAAAGAAAAGGAGAGAGAGAAGATAAAGGAAGAGAAGAATATGGCAGCACCCTACAATGGAATGGGTACAGGTGAGTATTGCACGGTTTAGTTCCACTTTAACTAGTAAATACTACTCCTAAACTAACACCATGGATGGGAAATGGAAGCAAAAGGAAGGACTTTGGGGTTTAGGGTAGGGGATGGAGTTCCTATCACAGCTATCAACAGTTGTAGGATGGGACTGGTTAAAGTAAGCTAAGAAAGTTATATGCTGGACCAATCTGATGTTTTGCCCCCCAATAAAAGGTTATTTTTTCAAGATATTGAAATCTTTAAAATTACAATCTTCTACTCCATTACACGTCACCCCATGGATTTTGGGCATTATGAAAGAACTTGGCTCTAGATCGATATTTCCATACTTGGCTGTAAAATCACATTTATTGCTTTCAGAAAAGCTTACTTTCATCTACAAATATAAATCACTACAATAAACCCAATATTTTAAAGAATAAAACAAATTCTTAAGCCTACAAAATGTCCCCAGAAATTCCATCATGCATGGGACCAATGGATCGATTCTTTTACCGCCGGACACGTTTGCCAGCTGACTCACTCAGAAGAATTCACGTTCCTTTTTCTTGCCAGGAATCTCTTTGTCCGGCGCTGTTATTGTTATGATGACGATATTGACCGCAATCCATCTTCCCCGTTTCTTTTAAAAGCTTTCCCCATCGCAGTGATTGCACGGAACATATTTTATAAAGCTTTGGTACATTTCTACATTCTTTATTTGTGCCATTATATTTCTATTTTTTATATCTTTGAGTTCAAATGCTGTCATGTTTTCAGTATCCAGTCTCTGTTTCTTTACTGTGCATTGTTTGAAAGTGAATATTGTACTTTACCATCCTTTGTTCTGTAACAAAAGTCCTTTGAAAGGTAACTGCCATTCTAAATAACGTGCAGTTATCATGTTTGTCCCCATCTCTGACAAAAGGTAACCTACCTTCCCCCTCTGAAGATGTACTTACTGTGATGCAATGGTTGGCGGTTATCCTCTTTGTTTATATCCAGCGCTGCATTAGATGTGCTTGTGCATTATATCCCCCCAGACTTCTATGGAACTATCTGCTCAAATTGGGACACAACTCCATAGACTTTATAAGGCTGAATTTACATATCTCAGAACACAGCCCTATAGATATCTATAGTACTGCCTGTGGGCACTATACAGCTTTATAGACTTCTATGGGACTGTCTTGGTACACCTTGGGACACAGCGCCATAGATATCTACAGGGAGCCCCCTGGTTACATACGAGATAGGAACTGTAGGTTTGTTCTTAAGTTGAATTTGTATGTAAGTCGGCAATGGTACATTATTTCAATAACTGCAATTAGGACAGATAGTTTGTCTCAACATATTATTAGGCAGCATGGTGTCAGTTACTGTATAAAATCCTCACTGTGAGCTAATTACAAACAAAGCAAAAAACTTTATGGAGCCTAGAAATTCATTAACTTCTGGAGCAAGCTGTGATTTGATATGCAAAAAGAAACAACTGCTGAGTTGGTCATTAAAGCGTTACAGGAGGCTGCAGAAAGAGCTCAGTCCTTAAGATCACCGACAACCTCAGCTGTGTTTAGTAAAAGATTTCTTCTGCAAGTCATGCATTCTGGCCCCTTCAAGCCTCTGTTCTGCACACTAGTGAGCAGGGAAGCCTCGTTCACATCTAGGAGGCTTCCACATGTCAGATATCCTTAACCCGGGGACTACCTGTATATGGGTGTCCCTGCATACCTTGGGACACATCTATGTGACCGTCTCTGTGAACCTTGGGGTACAGCCACATTTACTTTTACATGACTGTGTCTGTGTACTTTGGGACACAACCTCATAGACTGCTATGGGGCTCTCCTTGGGTACCTTGGGACCATGCCCCTTAGAGTTCTAGGGGACTGTTTGTGCCCACCTCGGGACACGTTTCCATAGATTTTTATTAGACTGTCTCTGGGCACTTTGAGACACAGCTCTATAGACTTCTATTGGTCTTTCCGTGCCCTCGGACAAAGCCCCTCACCTTAAGACACAGACCCATAGACTTCTGCGGCACCGTCTCCGTGCACCCTGGAACACAGCTCCATAGACCTCTATGGGACTGCCTTTGCTCACCTTGAGGAAAAGCCCCAAAAATGTCCGCTTACCTCAGAACAGTCCAACAGACTTCTATTGAGGCTGCAATGAGCAAGGCACAACTACTACCAGATATAAGAGGAGCCACCACCTTTTGGTAATATTATTATTACACAGTATTTATATAGTGCCGACATATTACACAGCGCTGTATAAAAGCCATAGTCATGTCACTAGCTGTCCCTAGAAAGGAGCTCACAATCTAATGTCCCTAGTATAGTCATTTGTCATTAATACAGTCTAAGGTCAATTTTGGGGGGAAGCCAATTAACCAAACTGCATGTTTTTGGAATGTGGGAGGAAACCCATGCATAAACTGGAGAACCTGCAAACTCCATGCAGAAGTATACATCTATGGAACAGGTTTCTTAGTCTAGGGGAGGTATCCCTTAACACTGAACTACCTGCAGATAAAAGACAAAATTCTGCAACTGTGTATTCATTAAACATAATCTATTTTTATGTGTTAATATGCAAGCAGTGCAAGTACCTAGCCGTGTGCAGCAGAACTCACAAAGTATGAGAGTAAAGCTGCAAGAAGCATGCCAATAGTAGGATAAAGCAAAAACAAAGGGAGAATAGCTCATCACTGTGCTTGTAATAACTGGGTGGGGAGAGGACATGCAAGGGAAAGTGAAACTGCAATAGAGAAAGATAGGCAAAGTTAGTAAATCTCAGGACTGGATGAATCCATTGAAAGTCTAAACATGCCCAGTGTATGGATGTTATTTGCAGATTTCATTTTTTACAGCTATTGATGTTTATTGTAGACAGTGTTTACTTTTCAGTGTCAGGAAATCAGTTTGCTTACAGAGTTATTAGCTGTGAAGCATTCTTTAAACTTTCAGGCAATAGAGATTTATTAATGCATGACGCAGACATCACAGCCCACTTATATTGTAAGCCAAGGAAAAGGGACAACAGGATGGCAGGATTATGGATTTCGGAGCAGTCTCGCTTTGTGGCCCTGCACTGTTTGTCCAGCTGCAGAAGAAAGGGTTGTGTATTGTGCGGTATCTGCAAGAGATGGAGCACTTGAGCAATACATAGGGCTGAGATCTGAGATCCTGAGATCTAAGTGCTGAGATCCCCATCCTGCAGGTCTATGGCCAGCCAAGGACCACCCAACTGACCTGAAGGTCATCCACCCACCATGATATTCCAGTTCTTGGTAGATGATGGACAGACTCTTTTATCTCTATGGGTGAGATCAGTTTCCACCTCTGCACACCTGCTGTGCCCATTATATGACTTCTTATTATTCATGCTAGGTTTTTATATTTTTTTATGTTGTGGAGAAGGTAACAGGAGAAGCTGGAACACAAAGCTGGGTGGGAACACGCAGAAGTCCCAGGTGGACAGCCGTTTGGTTGCTGGTGGTGGTGGGTTAAGGTTACCCAGTGGGCAGAAAGTTCAAGTTAAGTAGAGGGTTTGGTTTCAACACTGAGCAAGGAATTGGGGGTTAGACATCAAGAAGAGGGAAAAATTAGACAGCACTGTGAGATTCAGTACTGGAGGTAGCAAAGTCCAATAAAATCCAATGGAACATTGGATCATCCACAAGACAGACAGGAGCCTCGGGTCCATTGGATGTCTAAGAGATCCAGGTACAACCTTCATGCCTCTGCAGTAAAATCTAGTGGAACATCGGATAATCCTCAAGGCAGCCCTTAGCAGGAGCCTCGGGTCGGTTGGATGTCCAAAGGATCCTGGTACAACCTTCATGTGAATAGTTTGAGGTGAGCACCTGTCATATCATGAAGCTAAATGCACCTGTAGGCAGTTGGTGTTGGATTGAGAAGATCCATCCATTATTATTATATATAGAGAGGCTTCTTCTGCACCTATTGCAGTTCTTATCATGATGATAACCTTGGGAGGTCAAAGCTGCCACCTTGCTTAAGTCCCTATTCTGCCTTTATCCATCTTTGCTGGACAGGAATATTGTCAGGAAGTATCCAAAAGGCTGGGCATACACTGAATTCCATGATTTGTCCCTATTTGGAAAATTAATTCCCATTTCCTATCATGATGACACACATTTAGTAAAGAAAACATCACCTCAACCCACCGAAAGATTTTAGCTGAAATTCAACCAATTGTATTGTGCAATCTTGCAAGCCAGGAAATCCTCCCCATAAAGCAGCTGAGACCTCTCCATCACACCAGCTGCAGTCACACAGCAATCCCTCCAGAAATCTCACACAGAATGCATTATTGGGGACTTCATGGAAATCATACAACCTCCTCCCTGAGATTCATAGCAATGCACTTCACAGGCAACACACAATCATTAGAGATAATTAGGAGGGAATATTAATTATTGGAGCGACATTACAAATCACACGGAGATCATAATT
>NC_092871.1:6977802-6987523 GCF_032062135.1 Pyxicephalus adspersus | reverse complement strand
TGGTGATCATTAGTCCTACAAGAATGTGAGCTCCATAAATCAGCCACTGGACCCCCAGAAGGTTGGAACCTGGCATGAAACAACCCCCTAAAATCCTCATAGAACACCGGAACAAAGAACATCAGAACAATGAATGATTTTTACACAATTTCTAAATTTTTTGCAGCAGCTTTCCCATTTGCTTTCCATTTAGAATCTTGAAAGATTTTGAATGGTCAGCAGGTCCGTCCCCTTGTAGGTCTGCATTTCACCCCATAGCCGATGCAAATGCAATCTACGCGTCTAGCAAGGCAGAATTCTAAAGTATAAGTATAGGTATCCCTCTAACCTGGACACAAAAGCAGGCTGGTTTAATGTTATAAAATCCTGTTTTAGAAACGTATAATTATGCCACGTACAACCAAACACCACCGGCCTGCTTGGATACAATTTCTGTGATCTCATGTCCTGATTGCACAATTAACATACAAATGGTAGTATTGGATTTAACACCATTTTACAGGCGTAATACCAGAAGGGTCACACGATCTCACAGATTTTATCTCAGTACATTGCAAATAGAGATTTGAGATGCCAATTGTATTTAGATTGAAATGTAGGTTTAAAGGGAATGTGATTTTAGAGCCTATGAGTTAGCACTGTTGCATTTGTCTTGAAATAATCTGTAATATAACATTCACATTTCACAAATTTGCTCCATATTTGCATTGGTAATAAACAATATAAAGATTTGTAGATATGCCACTAAAGGGACCTCTCAATGGCAATCTTTCTTTCTCAATCTCTTACCATAAGCATGAGATTTTTTACTAATTGAAGGTATTTTGGTATATCTGTTTGAAAAGTGCATAAAAAACAATATCCAGAAATCCGATGAGCTTGCAGATTCCTCTGGCTTTGCTGAATGATATCTTGTGCGGAGTGATCCGCCTTGCCCAGTTCACATCTGTGAAATACAGGTTACCTTTTCCCCCTTTCTTATGAAGAAGAAGAGGAGGTGTTCTGTTGTCCTAACTCACTTGCTGTCCTAGGGTGCTGGTTCTCCAAACAAAAGGGCAGCGAATAAATGTTGCATTAGGAAAAAATGGTCCTGTTAATTTTTTTAAGTATATTGGTGTGTCACCGACCCATTTTTTAGTTGGCTGCCTTAATGCAGTGCTTGTTAACACATAATATAATATTAATAATAAACAGGCTATATATAGCGCCAACATATTACGCAGAGCTGTACATTAAATAGGGATTGCAAATGACAGACCAATACAGACAGTGATATAGGAGGAGAGGACCCTGCCCGGAAGAGCTTACAATATATTGTGTATTCCTGCACCACATAGATCTAAATGATCCATTAATTTACCAAAAATAATATATTAGATTCCAGCCCTCTCCTCTGCACTCCCAGTATACGTTTTGCTTTGCTAAAGGCTGAAGCATTTAGGAGAATTTACTACACTACTGGCAAAAAAAATGTTGAAATTTTTAGTATTTTAGGCATTCAGTCTTAAAATAGTAGCAGAGCTCAGTAATGGCATTTTTGTCACATTTCCTGCCACAAGTAAAAATTTGGATACAAAATTCTAAAAAGTGAACAAAGTCGAGGTGTTGGGTTAATTAGAAGCATTAAGCTGTTTTTGCCCTCAGCAATAAAGTGATTGTGCACATTCCAGCCCAGCTTATCTGTCTTGTACCTGTCTTCTTATAATGAATCTGCCTAAGGGTCTGCGTGTTCCCTCCCATATTGTGCACCGGGTAGTCCCCCTCTGATGTCTTAAAGTGCACATGGAAGCCAAATAAACACAGATGTATTGCCGACGTCTCTGTAACACATGCACGTCTACCAATATGCTGCAAGAACATACCTTAGAATGCAATGAGCTCCGGACTTCTTGTAATATGACAGTATGGCTGACCTGAAATCCTAGGCAGTGTTTCCCAACCAGGGTTCCTCCAGAGGTTGCTGGAGGTTCCTTGAGCAATGACCACTCGGGTCAGTTTAGGTGACCCCAATGATCTTTTGGGCTATTTGTGAGGCTGACATTCGTCCCACTGTCCAGCTAAGAATTCTTCCCATTGATCACCACACTAATATACTGTGAGCTGTGTATATAGTAAGGGTTGAGAAAAGCTGCCCTGGGCAGTGCTGTCAGCCCTGCAAAGTTCTTCTCCATTGGCCTACAGAACATGGACCACTCTCCCTCTTCACCTGGGTAATACAGGGGGTGTTCTTAGTCCATCAGGGCTGACAAAACCTTCAGTTTACCCCCAAAGGGTTGAATTATTGAGTTAGGGTATCAAAGGGTTCCAAGTACATAGAAGTCAGAAATTTCTGGATCCCATACTAAAGTATAATTGAATAGAGAGGAAAGAAAGAGGTTTGAGGCTCATAGGTTTTTCATGCAAAAAGTGAAGTGTATTGATTGATTATTCAGTACATAAGTCATCAAATACACATAAACATATATTGTTTTCCTCTCTGTCCTGTTACTATTTGACAGCGCAGAGTAGTTATACATACTATATAGTATGGATTTTGTCATAAATTATTACAAATAACCATAAAACTGTTCAAAAGACTGTACCGTGGCGCGCAGTGATCCGATGCGTTTCGTCATGAAGGGCTTTCTCAGGGGTAGATAGTGGTGCGTGCTTATATGTTCATGTGTATTTGATGACGTATGTACTGAATAATCAATCAATACACTTCACATTTTGCATCATAAACCTATGAGTCTCAAACCTCTTTATTTCCTCTCTATTCATTTATACCTAAATACCATATAGAGGTGGCTCAATATATAAACACATTCATATAGTTAGGAGGAATAAAACCCTTTTCTATACAAATTGGATCCCATACTAGAAATATTTCCTGGTCCCTCGTTCTCCTTTACTAATGTTCCAGCATTCCAAAGTTCAAGCTCTATTGATTGAAGCCCGGTATAGAACCCTTGGTCCCCCCCCACTGATTGCAGGGGAAGGGGATTTGCATCATTGACAATGGGTTGTGGTCCTCAGAAATGTATATACCATGGATGGGCCGTAGTTGGGCCATAGTTTATGAAATGTTTTTGCCCATTTTTTTCCCTAATCTTCTCTGTTTTTCCTTTTCTTTGGGTTGTCCCTGATTCATCGATTCCTATTGAAAGTAAAGAATGTTATAAAAAAAGAAGAGAGTGTGTATAATAATTTTTTGGGTTGTGGACAAGTTTGCTTTAGTTCCAGTTGTAGTCACGCACATTGACTTTCATAGCTTTTACCTCTTCCTCTTCGGAAGGGAACTTTCAGTTCCGTCTGTTCTTCTCCCTCCACAATCAGTCCCATTAAGATCTATATAATTAAAGCTACTAATTACCTATAATCTGACCGTGTTGCTCCACATCATCAATAATTGTAGGGTAGCAATGAGGTCTTTTACTCCATGCCCCACCATTGTGGGACCCTTGCTAATAAGTAAATTAGACCATTTAGAATTTGGATCTTATTTAATAGCAGCGAGCTCCGGTAATTATTTCTCCATTATGGGATTTTGCAATCCTAATAATACCTGAGACAAATAATTGACCGCTTCATTAACCCAGTAAATGCCAAGTAGATCCCAGGATAAGTTTTTTTTGGGCAGGCTCATTACTTCCTCCTTTGCCATTGTTTGTATGGCTCTGTCATTTGCAACCCCTATTTAAAGTACAGTGCTCGTAATATGTTGGAGCTATATACATACACTATAGTATTAATAATGAGCACCGTTATTGCCACCAGATATAGAAGGGCCAGTGATGTAGGACTTCAGAGACTCACATACCAATATTATATGTTTATTTGTATATTGTTATTATTATTATTATTATTATTATTAATAAACAGTATTTATCTAGCGCCAACATATTACGCAGTGCTGTACATTAGATAGGATATATAGTTGTATATATTGTAAATAGTTTTAAGGAAAATATTGCACGGTTGTGTTAATGCCTATTTTTTTTTGCTGCAGTGTGGGGATTTCTCCACTAGGGTGCACTCACAGGCTTCTATTGTTGTGTTGTCTGCCAGACTCTGTTGAGAGATCCAGAGATGCATCATGGGCTGGCCCTGCATCTTTGTCAACTAGCTAACAACTGCGGTTTTTCTTTAAATATTAGTCATTGCTTTAATACAATCCTGAATAGGCTTTTAAAAAGTTCCTCTGCCTACAGACTGCTGTTTGGCCTTAAAGGGACCTTGCCCATTCTGATCTGGCTGCTCTCATGCTCACCTTGCTGCAAAAAACTATAAAAAGGTATCAATTGACTGGACTTCTGTGCAATACATTTAGCACCATGCCAGGGGTCAACTGGACATCCAGCTTGCAATACCACATGCTCCACACTGCCAGAGCGACTGTTCTGTGGTCCCAAACTCCCACCTATTCAAGGCTCAGCCTTCTGATGTGATTCAGGAATTCTTCTTCTGTATTCACTTGTTCTTCTCTATCTTGTGTTTGAGTTATTTGCACTATAAACCACTGAATTGTCTCCTGCTTCCTCCTCTTCCAGTCCTAGTTCTACTGCACAATAGATTGCAAGTAGTTGATATCAAATCAAATTCAGGTACATGCAATGTGTCTGGAGTTTAGGTTCAAACTGCTTTCTGCTCATCAAAAAGTGCACTTAAAACCCATCTTTTCATACTTACCTACCCGTCTTCTGTCTCCTAACATCTCACTACTCACCCACCATTTCATATCTCCCCTCCTATTGTGTGATACTTCCCCCACTTCGTAGATTGTAAGCTCTTTGGGGCAGGGTCCTCTCCTCCTCCTGTGTCACTGTTTGTATCGGTTTGTCATTTGCAGCCCCTATTTATTGTACAGGCCTGTGGAATATGTTGGTGCTATAAAAATACTGTTTATTAATAATAATAATAATAATAATAATATTAATAATAATAAAAACATACAGAATCCTCACTGCCTGTGTCTGTATTAAAGACTGACCTGGTGAACTCATTCAGAAGAGGAACTCAATAATAATAATTAGAATAATAGCAGATTTACAACACACAAAACATTTTGTATGTCTCTGGTATAGAGAAGCAAACAATGGCGGGTATTAATAACAAGAATGAATGAATGAATGGCTTTACAATGAATTACACGCAGCAGCTGCCTCTCCCCCTTCATGTTTGCCCTGTAGATTCTATATATATATGAGTATTTGTAGACAAACAGATCCTGGGAACGGCAGAGCCCTTTGAACTAAAAGTTGTTTCTGAATGGTCAGATACGTCTCATTCTTGGGTTTATATGGTAGTAATCTATCTATCTATCTATCTATCTATCTATCTATCTATCTATCTATCTATCTATCTATCTATCTATTCTGCTATCTATACCCAGGGGCGAGGTCAGGTGACGTAGGATGAAAAAAGATTGCGCACATGCGTGAAATCGGCAAACTTTTTCTCTTCGCGCAAAAAGACTCCTTCTGCACATGCCTGAGATACTCGGACATGCACAGAAGGAGCGCCCAAGAGCCTCGTGGGACGTTCCTCCGGAGGCTTTGTGCTCCACCTAGGCGGCCGAGAATTTGGGGGCAGTGCTGCACCCTTTTTTTTAAAAAGAAAAGTGTTGAACCTAAAAAAAAAAGAAAGGAAAATAGAATTTTTACCCTACATAAAAGGGTTGTCCAGCCTTTGATGTAAAGTGACAATTCTGAGTTTAGGTACGCTTTAAATCATTGCGTTGATGCCTGTGAGATCTGCTGAAATAGGAGCATGATGGTGACAATGGGCCGAGCCCTAATGGGTGCTGAAAAGCCTCTTGTAGTCTTCAATAAAAGTTTGTGTGACAACGCAGGAGCAGAAATGGAAGCCAGGGACAGAGCATTGTCACCCAAATGCCAAAACAAAGACCCCAGTGGCAGGATATCCAGGTATAATTTTATTGAAAGCTGCAAATAGTGAGAGTTACTTTTGAAATGACATTATTTTACATATCCTATATGAAATAATATTGTATGACAAATCTCTATGGGGTCTCTATATATATAGGAGACTGTCATTCACCAAACATTCCCTAGAGGAGAATCAGTTGATGGCATTTAAAACACATGGACCTGGAAGATTGCCCACCAGAGAATGTTGAGCAAGAATATAAAAGACGTGATATTGAACATTACTGTTAAGAAAATATGACAGTAATTCAGTACATGCATTTACACAGAATTTAGTATATTATCCAATGAAGGCAGACGGCTTCTTCCATAGAGCTTGGGAAGCAAAGAGACACTTAAAAATAATTAAAAAAAACAATTACAGATATGCAGAAACATGTGTGTCCAAATGCTGGATCCTCAAGGTTGGACAATGTTGCAGATTCACCATCCAAATTGACGACTGTGACATGCTGCATCTACCTTCAGGGCATTGAATACAATATTACATCGAGCTCTATAAATTATTCCTTTTTCAATTTGCTCATAAAATTAGTTTCTTTCCTATTCATTTCCTATTGTGACAGCTGTGAACATTTGAAAATTGGCCACTAAGTGGCAAAAGGAGTCATTGTTTTATCAGGAGACCTGTAGAGAGATAAGACCATGGAACTCACCACCAGAGAATTTCAGAGAATTTGGCTGGGGAAATAATTTATAGAGTCATTTTTCATTCTGATGTTCAATACCAAAGTGAGACATTGTTACCACAGTTACCAGTTCACAAAAAGGACATTGTGGAATTGGAGAGAGTGCAGAGAAGGGCAACTAAACTAATAAAAGGAAAGGAGGAGCTCAGCTATGAGGAGAGATTAGTTGACCTGAATCTATTCTCCCTTGAGAAGAGACGTATAAGGGGGATATGATCACCCTGTATAAATATATAAATAGAGAACTCTCTTCCCCATTATTCACTTTGAGATTATTACAAACAACAAGAGGGCACTCTGTGAGTCTGGAGGAAAAGAAGTTTAAGCTCCGGATAAGGAAGGGATTCTTCACGGTAAGGTCTGTGAAAATGTGGAATCAGGTCACTCAGGAAATAGTTTCACCAACTACTATAGATTGCTTGGATGTTTTTCTAGAAGCACAGAATATAACTGGGGATTAAGGCTTTAAAGTAAAAATAACAGAGAAGCAATCAGAGAAGCATTTAAAGGCAAAAGCAAAATACACAGATGAAAATAAAAAAATGTTTTTTTTTCTGCCTGCCATAGGACAGGCAATTCTATTTTGCCTGTTGTAAAATCCAGACATATTTGCAAGATAGCACTGTTAGGTCAGAGACAATAGCTTGGTCAGGGATTCACCTTTATCCTGAACATGGGTCAATAAAAGAACATTGCTGTGCACATAAAGAAGTCTCCTTGCTCTTCCAGTCAGCAGGCTTCTAGTATTAGATCAACAACAGCACTCCAGAGGGCTTACTTAGATCAAAGTGCCAGCCCAATGTGCAGGAATAATGTCGTAATTTGGATTTAGGGAGGTGGAGCACTGGCTCAATATGCAGAATGAATCTGGATATTAATATTTCATATACTGGTGCAGCAAGGTGGCAACTGAGAGGTGCAAACTGCTCATTGCTCACGGAACCCCCAGCGACCTCTGGAAGAACCTGGTTAGGAAACACTGTTTTAGAGTATATTAGAAGAATTGGGGTGCTCTTGCAGGAGCAAACTCTGCACCTCCCTATGTACATAGTCTTAGTATGTATGTGCAGGCATGTAACTATTACTATGAGAGTTTTAGGGGGTCTGGTGAGAGCATTTGTGAGGAGTTGCCAGCATTTGCCTTTCATTTCCAGAGTCTTCTCATGAAGATTACTGATTTAGAATGGAGTGGGAGAGAGAGAATGAATAAATCTATTTGCATAACTGATGTGTCCTGCAGTTTCCCTTTCCACCAGCAGATGTCACCGTTGCTCCAGTAATCCCCGCACCAGGGGCAGTTCAGTAAAAGGCCAGGCTGTTTTATTATGTATTAGTTATTAGGGGAGAACATAATGATGCTTCCTGATAGGTGGGAGTGATGTCTGGGAGCTCAGAGCCTCTAACCGATGCATGTTCCTTATATCTATTTTTCTGATTAGTTCTGAGCTCCAGGTACAGTAGGAGCTGCCAGACTCTTCTTATAAGCAAGCCCTGACTTCTGCCAGGGAACAGCAAAGAGCAAGTCAGATTCCATTTTACCTTTTGCTGTTTTAATGTTTTTTTATGAATGTTGAAATCAGACTGACAGTTTTTCTTAAAAGAGCTAAACTGAAAAGTGCCTTAAAAAATAAATACAACTCCCTCTGGGGGTGTCCCGCATCAGGTCCCGCATTGTCCCGGCATCTGTCCCGGAGCTGGCGCTCCTCTTCATCCTACGTCGCCCGACCCAGGCACAAAATCGGGTGGCGTAGGATGTAAAAAAAACTTGCCGATCTTACATGCCTGAGATCAGCAAATTTTTCTTTTTGTGAGAAAAGGCGCCCAATAGCCTCCTGGGATACATGACGTAGGGTGATCGAGAATTGGGGGGCGGTGCTGCACCCTTTTTTTTTTTGCAATAAAAAAAAGTATGTACAGTAAGTTTTCTAAAGAAGAATTTAATATATATATATGTAAATATATATATATATATATATATATCTTTATATATATATATAAATATATATATATATCTATTGTTTATCCATTGTTATTGCCTTTAGGGTTTCTTTCTATAAAAAGGATGCGTGAAAGCAGAAATCAGCCTGTCTGTATTTGCATTCTTTGTAACATGCAAATGAAAATAGGTCTATTACATATTAAACATATGTAACCCCAAACAATGAACTTTTAATACAGGGGTGCCAAACTCAAATACACAGTGGGCCGAAATTAAAATCTTAGACCACGTCGTGAGCCGAACTTTAAATTTATTGAAAAAATTGAGGAAGTTTTTCCTTCTCATTAGATAAAAAAAAAATATTTTCATATGGAAAGAGGTTTTGCTTATTATGTAATCTGGAACAAACCTATAATAGAGAAAGAGGACTAGGAATTTTTGAAAAATTTTATTTAAGAAAAAATCTTATGCCTCTTTCTCTATTCGCTAATGAATGTCAACAGAGGAGGGGGACTGACCGCGGAAAATGCTTTAAAATCCTGACTACCTGCGCTAAACTTTAAGCTCTTGTAACACCAAAAGACTCCTGGCACGTGTAGCTGAGGGGGAGTGCTGGAAATCGCAGAGGCGGCCAATGTGGGGCTAAATCTTATGAGTGGCTGGAAGTCCCTCTTCACTGAAATAGCCGCGCTACTACAATTCCCTGCGTCAAAAAAAAAAAATGCAGAGCCTAATGTTATGAGTGGCTGGAAGTCCCTCCACTGAAATAATGACAAAAGTATCTCCATGTGATTCCTAATTGTTCACAGAAAAGTGTTCCTTGGAAATATTCATATATGCAACCAGGGATAAATGTAAAAAAGCAGCGAAGGACATGTTAGGCAAGGAGAATATTTGTGCCCACTATTGTCATTCACTATTGCTGGAACCATAGTAGTAAATGTTGGATCAGGATATTGTGTGGCAATAGGTTTACTGTGCCGAGGAACAAATTTAGATGAATCCCCTGCATATTGCTGCATGCTCTTCTCATGTGTTCTTGTTTCTTCCTATTGAGATTACCGTATTTTTCGGCGTATAAGACGCTCCGGCCTATAAGACGCACCCAATTTTAAACGAGAAAAACCTAGAAAAAAAAGATTCTGAACAAAATACTAAAAAAT
>NC_092871.1:6970089-6977311 GCF_032062135.1 Pyxicephalus adspersus | reverse complement strand
GAAGAAGCACGCAGCATCGCGGGATCGCGGTATCGGATGAGTATGATTTTTTTTTATTATATTTAACATGTATTCGGTGTATAAGACGCACCCACTTTTCCCCCCCAGTTTTGGGGAAGAAAAAGTGCGTCTTATACGCCGAAAAATACGGTAACTGTTTTACTTTGCCAGAGAATGCAATGTGAAACCAAATGAATTGCTGCATTCCCTGGCACAGTAAAACAATTAATATAATATGATAATAATATACCTGATAATTCCTGATTATTGAATTTGGCTGTCAGTATAAACTCTGCGGGGTCCACACATAGGCTGCTGTTCAGTTCCAGGAATTGTAGTAGCGGCGTTGTACTCGCGTCGTAGAACGGCAGCTTATTATGAATTGCAGCTGGCCGGCATTTACTACGGATCGCAGGCCACAGTTTGACACCCACTGTTCTAATATTTGCTTCTGTTTGCTCTATTACATATGCTATACCTGTTGATCCTGCTAGAAATCCATTGCAAACTTCCTGTACTCTCTGCTTGTTCTGCACTGGTAACAGCTACTTCTGTGAACTGTGAAGAGATTTGGGAGTTATTCTGTAGTCATTTCCTAGTGTGCTTCCCCATATATACAGTATGGTAAGCTTTGTCACCCTAGGGCTGGATGCGTCCTACTGGCAGGATCACTATGTGAAATTAATGGATATACATTATATATATATATATATATATATATATATATATATATATATATAGTTACATAGTTAGGTTGAAAAAAGACCATCAAGTTCCACCACTAGGGAAATAAACATATCCCAGATATAAAACCATATGGACATAGTTGATCCAGAGGAAGGCATATATTATATATATATATATATATATATATATATGTAGTCCCCGGGTTAAGGACACCCGACATACGGATGACTCCTAGATAGTACGGGGCTTCCCTGCACACTGTGTGCAGAACAGAGGCTTGATGGGGGGAGGGGGCAGTTTGCATGACTTGAAGAAGAAAGCTTTTGCTAAACACAGCTGAGGTTGTGGGTGATCTTACCGAGCTTATTCTGCAGCCCCTTGTAACTCTTTATGACCCAGACAAACTCTGAAGTTGTTTCTTTTTTTCATATCACAGCTTGCTCCAGAAGTTAATGAATGTCTAGGCTCCATAAAGTTTTTATTTTTGCTTTATTTGGTATTAGCTCACAGTGAGGATTTTATACAGTAACTGACACCACACTGCCTAATATTATGTTGAGACAAACATCTGTCCTAATTGCATTTATTAAAATAATGTACCTGTTCTGATTTACATAAACATTCAACTTAAGAACGAACCTACAGTCCCTATTTCGAATGTAACCCAGGGACTACCTGTATGAATATCAAAATATAATATTATTTATAATATTTATTATTATATATATTTTTTTTATTATTATAAACAAATTCTCTGTTTTCTTATTGTTGTGTCTACCTGTGTTCTTGCCAAGGTGAGTTTGATTGACACATCACTCTTACTGCCCTTGAGATATGAGACACGGGGTTCTGCAATCCATTGGCGGATGTTGCCATCAGAAGGCCCCTGTGCAGAACTGACTCGACCCCCCTCCCACCTGAACTGACTTTAACCTGTTTGCTGGGGAGCCCCCGTGCCGCCCTCCTATTGTGTGATACTTCCCTCACCTCCTAGATTGTTAGCTCTTTGGGGCAGGGTCCTTCCCTCCTCCTGTGTCACGGTCTGTATCTGTCTGTTATTTGCAACCCCTATTTATTGTACAGCACTGCGTAATATGTTGGTGCTATATAAATACGGTTTAATGATATTAATAATAATGTTGCGGCATACTTTTCACCTCCCTTTGCCTGTACCCTCTGCTGCAGTCAGACTCACATTGACAATTCCATAAAAACAAAAGTACCCCCTTGTACATTATTGGACACTGTGCCATTGATGGCTGTAATACAAGCAAAGCAGGAACAGGCACAGATCATCTGTTTGTGTAGATCGCCCCCCTGTGGCAGAGCACTCGATCCTGCCAAGTGCCACAATAGTAAGGACAGATAATGCCAGGGCAGGACCTGGCATGAGGTGGTGGAATGGAAAAAAAAAAAGAAAAGTGAAAAGTCAGATTTAATACTTTTTTTTCGCTTTTTAGTTTTTTGGAAAACTGTGATTTCTTCTCACTTCCTGTTCTGGTGACACCTCGTCATTCCCTGATACCAGGAGAGCAAATGGTGAAAAATCTCCCCCGGGTCTAACCCTATCCGAAAAAAAAAATATTAAAAATATTCTAAAATTCACCTTGCTACTAAACAACCAAATCTTTTTTATACCATATTAGCTGAAATTGCATACTAATCGCCCGTGCGCAGATACCTGCCGCATTTAATTTGCATGGCGAATGCATTAAGTGATGCGAAAAGGTCAAAATTCACAAGCGTGCTTTTTATCGCCTCCAAATACAGCATTTATAATTCCCAGCGCTGATCTGCAGAGATTCTCTTCTGGAAATGTCATACACAATGAATTCACAACCAAGAAAAGAAAAAAAAGATGGCGGCTATACCGGTCTGAGCTCAGATGACGCAGTCATAACTATGATCAATCTGATTACACCGACACCAGGAAATATATCAATGTAGGAGCAGGGTTAACAACAAAGACTTTGCTATATGGCCCCAGTATTTGTAGTTCTGCCTTAAACTACTTTATGATACCAAAAATGGAGCTGGAAGACATCTTGTGGCAGACAATATGTACTACAGAGGACAGCCCTTAAATGAACGTAGCTATTGCAACCATAGAGAAAAAAAAAAGAAAAAAAAATCTGCAGGGAAACCTTTATTAAAAAATCTTTCAGCCTTAAATTTATGCTATTACATCTTCCATTTCTTTTTTGTATGTCTGAAGCTTTTATTTAACTTTCAACTTTCAGCTGCAGCTTGTCAATTTTTATGACTTCTAACACAATAATAATTAGATTGCAAGCTCTTTGCACCAGCACAGCTTTACACAACACATCATTGTGCCCTCCTAAGCATATAATATTTTGGCACCAATAAGCAGTTCCTAGGCTTCGGTGTTTTCATTTTATTTATGTGACGGTGGCAGCAGCAACCGGCGTTGGAGAATTACACACGGGGGCCTAAATCACATCAGGAAGCATACCGTGGAGAATGCTCCGCTGCTAAAATACAGCCGAACGCTGCAATAAATACAAACAATATTTACAGAATAGGACATAATTCTGTCCACTTTTCTCTTCTGTCGCATAGACTGTTCAGGTCTTGTTAGCAGCCACAAGAAGAATCAATCAGAGTGGATTTGCTGCAGTCCAGGTAATATTGGTAAACTCAACCCGATTAAAAACGTCAGCTCAATTTACTTATATGTGAATCAGTTTGTGCCTCCCCTGTGCTCCCAGGCGGGTTTGCAGCCTCTTGTCCCGCTTCTTCTTTCTTTCTATACAAATATCGGCCAATCACATGGCAGCAAACCAATGCATTTCAGCACCTAGACTTTGTCAAGACGACCTGCTGAAGTTCAAGCTGAGAATCAGAATGGGAAAGAAGGGTGGTTTAGGTATTTTGAACGTGGCACAGTTATTGGCGCCAGATTGGTTGGCATGGGCATTCCAGAAATTGCTGATCTGCTGCCATTTTCATGCACAGCCATTTCTGGGGTTTACAGGGAATGGTCCTGGTAAAGTAAGCAGCAGTTCCGTTGATGCCGAAGGTTACAGGACAATGGCCAAAGCTGAAAGAAAGGCAACAGGAAGTCAAATAACCACTGATTATACCTGTGGTCTACAGAAGATCATCATTGGATGCACATCTTTGAAGCAGATGGGCTACAGCAGTGGGAAACCACACCAAGTGCCACTCCTTTCAGCTAAGAACAAGCATGCAAGTCTACAATTTTCAGGCGCTCACCAAAATCAGACAAGAGAAGATTGGAAAAATGTCACCTGGTCTGATGAGTCTCAACTTCTGCCGCAAAATTGGGATGGTAGGACCATATTGTGTCATTAGCATGAAAGCAATGGATCCATTGTGCCTTGAATTGGCAGCTCGGGCTGGTGGTGGTATATTAGTGGGTTGGGGGGTATTTTCTTGGCACACTCTGGGCCCCTTAGTATCAAATGAGCCTACCTTACTATTGTTGCTGACCATATCTGTCCCTTTATGACCTCAGTGTTCCCATCTTCTGATGGCTTCTTCCACCAGGATAACACACCAACTTCACCAAGCTCAAATCATCTGAATCCTCTGGTTTCTAGAACATTACAATGAGATATCAATAAACTCAATTGGCCTCCACAGTCATCAGATCTTCACCCAATAGAGCAGCGGTTGCCAACCTTTTCAGGTCCGCGGACCACTAAAATCACCGGGCCCCGAGCCGGGTGTCACTTAAAGGGGGAGAAACCCCCTGAGTGAAGTCATTATGACATAACCCCGACCACTCTCCTGTGGCAGATCTGAGCCTGCAATGGGAGAGTGGGTGGGTTGTGGCAGGGACACAGCTGGCCCCCTTAGCTGAGCCAAGGAACTGATCGGGGGACGTGTTCCGTGGCTCTGGCCGGTGCATCCCCTAGCGGGGTCCTCCTCCTGAGCCCGCTCGGGGATGCAAAGACCAGAGTGGCGGACCCCCAAAATTTTTTCACGGACCACTGGTTTGCAATCTTTGCAATAGAGCACCTTTGGGATGTGGTGTGCCAGCAGATTCTAATATATATGTGGAGATGACAAATCTGGAGCAACTGCATTGATCCTATCATCATACCAATCATATTATTATCATAACAATATGCAGCAAAATCCCAGAGGAATGTTTCCAGCACCTTGCTGAATCTGTGCCATGAAGAATATTGGCAGCTCTGAAGGGAAAAGGGGTCCAACTAGGTACTAGGAAGGGGTACAATATACTATAATTTATACATTTGGCACCAATTGATCACTATGCCAATCAAATCTAATTAAGGTTTGTAATATAATTAAAGCAAGGGATTATTGATGTAGCATGGGCAGATTTAGGCTCAGCCATGCCAAAGTTAAACGTGCCCTTTCTCTCCGCTGCTTTTCTATTTACTATCTATTAACAATCAGAGATAATAATCCATTTAGTTATTTTTCAGGTGCTCGCTCAACAAGATTTATCATCATCATCAAGAAAAGAAAACAACTTGTGTGCTTTATTCACCATTAGCAGATAATTGCTAGATGAACGTGATGGCGAGCTTGCTGGAGTCATCTGTGATGACCGGGTAATTACTGAAAAAGAAGAGGACGACATTGAGCGTTCAGCTATCTCATCAAAAACAATTACACACCCAGATTACTCGGCTAGAAACTTCCCGGGTGGAGATTTGTAAAGAGTAAATGGAGAGTTATGCCTTGTACAGATGTCAGATCTTTTGTGATTGTTTCCAGTGACAGATAAATGAATGAACACGCCGTTCTGTTCTATGGAGAGTGGAGGATGAGAGAGTGGTACTCCGCTGTGCTTTCCTCCAGGTGTACATAGCAGTCATTCTTGATTGGGCCACTGTGGCTGATTGATGAACGATGTTATGAGACACAAGTCGGCACAACTGTTCATTTTGGGTGACGTGTGCACATAGCTGTAGACCGATGTTCCTCAACCAGGGTTTCTCCAAAGGCCTGAACAATGAGCAGTTTTTGCCTCTCAAGTCAGACTAAGGGACACCAGTGATCTTTTTGGCTATTTGTAAGGGTAACATTATTCTGACTCTCATCTCAACTATCAAATGACTTATTACTCAAGGTTCTGCCTTGAGTCCACTACTTTGGCATTGATACGTGGGCCCCCTATCAAGCATCTCCAGAACCCTTTGGCTGATCCTCATTAAAAAAAATCTTCTGTTCTACCTATATTTAGTTTTAATTCCTCTGAGGAAGCAGAATTGCGAAACGAGTCGGGTACTGAGACTGCTGTGTTTGCTTTTGAAACAGCTTTGGGATGAATATTGTATTCATTATAAGTTATCAGCCCTGATACAACCATGTTACTATGTGATATGGAAGAACGTCTGCATGCATGAATAAATATTTTTTATTTTTTATCTCCTCTAAAACTGCCACTCAATGTACCTACTTCCTGTGACTTTATTCCAACACAAACATTAACCCTTTCTTTCCCAAAACGTAAGTGCAAGGAATAATTTTAAAAAAGCTTGCACTACAGACAAAAACCACAGGTTAGGTGCAGAACTCTAAATTTGGCAAACAGCAGTATAAAAACATTAAATATTTAATAATATATATAAATATATATATATATATATATATATATATATATATGTTAAAATTGACAAATCATAGAACATTCTAAAAATGACAAAATGCAGATTGAAAACATACAACAAAATTATATTATTCCAAGAACTTGTTTGGGTGATGAAATCTGAGAGAATATAATGATCAAACATGAACATAACTTAACGGTACAATTGCTCAAAACATATGATTATTTCTCAACGCGTTTCGCGGTAAATCCCGCTTCATCAGGTGAGAAAATTCATTTCATAAGATCACTGATTCATAAAAGTCAACTATAGAAAGCAGTTTGTGAATGCACTGGACAAGAATATGCCTTACGGAGAAGTCTTGTAATGGGACAGAGTATTAGTACAAGAAGATGCGTCTGTTGTAAGGAGTACCTTCGGAGTTGTTGAAAAAGAGAGTAAAACAGCGCAGAAAGTCCAGACATCTGAGGGAGTCCCAAGACACATATTTGGGACAGGGCATTTAATTTGGTAGCTCAACATAGACCTTGATTTATAAATTATTCCCCCAGACTATTCCCCTGTCATTCCCTGGTGGTGAATTCGATGGTCGTATTTTTCTACAGGTCCACCTAGTGGCCAATCATCAAAAGTGCACAGCTGTCACAATATTATTATTATTATTATTAATAAACAGGATTTATATAGCGCCAACATAATATGCAGCACTGTACATTAAATAGGGGCTGCAAATGACAGACAGATACAGACAGTGACACAGGAGGAGAGGACCCTGCCCTGAAGAGCTTACAATCTAATAGATAGGAATTGAACAGGAAAGAAACTAATTTTATGAGCGAATTGAAAAAGGAATGATTTATAAATAGTGCATCTAGTGTCCTATTAGTTTATTATCTTCTCAAGCCTGAACTAAAATAAATATATATAATTTAAAATTTATAATGATATATAATAATATAATA
>NC_092871.1:6943093-6969773 GCF_032062135.1 Pyxicephalus adspersus | reverse complement strand
CAAATAGCTTCCCTTTAAAGAGAAAAAAAAGAAAGAAAAAAACTTTGCCTCTGTAAAAATGTCTGAAATTAGATAAAAGTAATCATCCAACTTTTATTTAATAACCTAAACTTTGGATAAGTTCTGCATTCTGTGTCAATTTAATGAAATTGTTTAAAGCAAGAAACATATTTAAAAAAAAAGGTAAAATAGTTGAGGAGACACGTAATGTTATCACTGAAAGAATCATCTTTATATTTATTCTGAACAGCGAGAGTCTAAATGTTTCAGCGATGAGCTCTTTCCCTTAATTCGATAATAGTCTGTAGAACACGTTCCTTTTGAAGCATAATTGGTTTTACCTGCTCATAACAGAATGCCCACAGGGACCCGAATACAGAGATGAAATCACGGATCTCTCAGGATATTCTCTACTCTGAGCTCTTAATGTACAGATATGCAATTATGTATGAAGACTTCTTCTCTATTATATCGTTTTATACTCAGGTGCAACATTAAAGTCTTCCAAACCTGCAAAGTCGAGGGGGGAATTTTTTTTTTTCCAATAAAGCAAAAGTTACATCAGAGAAGTGCCATGGATGGGGCAGTGCCATGTTACGTCTGCTAAGCGTGGATCAGTCAGGGTTTAATGTATGCGGCTTTGTCTGAAAGCTGCTGAGATAAACTTCCTCGGCATACCTGTTTCTGGCCTGGGTTGGGTGTCTTCTTGCAACAAACTTAGTTTACTTGGGCCTAAATGAAATAAAAACCTTGTGCAAATTTTACCAAAATTTTAATGGTTAATTTTAATTTAATTTTTAATTTAAAAATATTAATCTTAATTGTTATAATTCAAAATGGATACATCGAGGCTGCTTTATTAAAGCTCTCCAAGGCTGTAGAGCAGGGGTGCCTAGCTGGTAGATCGCAAAGGCAACGCAAGTAGATCACGGAGCCCTGCCTTTCAAAATAAACTCCACTGTGCACAAGAGTTATTAAGGCCAACTTTTTATTGTTGGTTGATCATTTTGACTTGGTCATTTTAAAAGTAGCTCACAAGCCAAAAAAGTGTACTTTTACCCCTGCTGCAGAGGATACACTTTCATCAGTGAAGCTGATTGATCCAGAAATCCTGGAATGGATCTGGTCCAGGATTGAAAGCATTTGCTAACAAAAAGCAAATAACTTTTAGGAAATCCATTCCAGGTTTGCTGGATCATTCAGATTCACTGATGAAAGTGTATCCTCTCCAGTCTGGGGGAGCTTTAATAAATCACGCTCATTGAATTTTAAAGTATAAAGAGTAAGGAGTTGGAAATGTAAAGTATACTCTGCAGACATTTCCAAGCTGTTTGAAGGATAAATGCACTTTATTGCAAATTGCATTTACCTTTTTTGCCTACTTCCCCTGTTCTCAGTGAAGCTACCCACCCTCTCCAGAGATGCGTACTTACCTCAATCTGGCAACCAATGGTTCTTCTATATTTTTACATCCAGCGGTTCAGTTCTTCACTGTCCGGGCCATACCAGGGCACTTCCAAAGGTTTTGGAAACAATTCCAATTTTCTCAGGTCTTGGGACCGCAATTTATGGGGCTGCAGTGTGCAGGGGTGACTAGGAGAGACTTGTAATGGTGGATAAAAAACAAGCAGCGGGATCTCAGCTGATGTATGTGCATGGGAGCTGTGTTGCGCTGCCCATTTACAATAAATAGTGCTACAATATGCTAGCCATAGCAAGTGTTAATGTGCATTGTGCTAACTGAAAACACGGCACTGTGTTTTTTGGCCCCTTAACCCCATATTATCCTTTTTTTTTTTATCCTTTAGTCTCCTCAAGCAAAGTCCTACTTTGTGCTCTCTTTCTAGTGTCAGCTGCACAATATTGACCATTCTAATTAATGGAGAACCATGCATGTGTGTTGGTGCAGTCACTTGCAGAATGAGACTAAAAGCAGTGCAGGAACACAACTGGGGGACAGCCATTACCCCAAAACAAGAATTTCCAGTTAAGGACGCCAGCCGCAGGATTGCTAGAGTTTAAAAGCAGAATTTCTCTTAAAATTACATTAATGTGTAAAAGCTTATTTAAGATTTTGGCAGTTGGGTTTTATCTAGTTTAGAAATAGTAATTTCATCATCAATTAGGAGAATTTTGCTGAATTTCTATTCTAGACATTTAGGGCTTTGATTCACTTCATTACATTTATTATCTTTGTATTTCTCTTCATTGGCTTCCATTTCACCTGAGAATCAAATCCAATCTCCTGTGCTTTGCCTTCAAATCCCTCCACAGTTCTTGTCCTACTTACCTTTCTGATCTGGTAAAAAAATCCCCCGCTAGCCGCTCTCTCCGCTCCTCCAATGACCTAATAATGACTTCCGCACTCATAACCTCATCACACGCACGGCTCCAAGACTTCTCTAGAGCTGCCCCGACTCTCTGGAATGGTCTTCCTCATCCTATTCAGCTTGCTGCTACTTTCTGCTCATTTAAAAGAGCACTCAAAACCCAACGCTTCAACCTCACCTACCTGTCTTCTTCTGTTTCCTAACCCCTCACTACTTTTCATCATTTAATATCCCCTTCCTATTGCATGCTGCCTCCCTACCTCTTAGATTGTAAGCTCTTCAGGGCAGGGTCCTCTCCTCCTCCTGTGTTACTGTCTGTATCTGTCTGTAATTTGCAATCCCCATTTAATGTACAGAGCTGTGTAATATGTTGGCGCTATATAAATCCTGTTTATTAATGATAATAATAATCCAGGGGAAGGTAAAAAAAATGTCGTCGATAGTAAGTATTTTATCTACGGGGGGATCAAATTAAGCACAATGTAAGAGGATATTTACTGTCTGGATAAATGGAGGCAATGCAATTGCTTGTGATAGCAATCACTGTATTCTAGGTAGACAAACATATCCAGATTTGGTTCACGAAAGGTCCTGTAAATGTTCTTGATGTTTGTGTCCACCCCCAATGAAGTCTATAGGGGAGAAATCATTCACTTAAAGGATTCAATGTTTTTTCTTTATTCAGTTCTAAGAGAAAGCAATCATTTGTTCAATTTCATATCCAAGATTTCATATAAATTCACAGAAAATGCAATTGTGCAATAGCGTAATTTTATATATTCAAACCAGAAACCTAAAGATCATTCTTGGTATCAAAAAAATGATTTGTCTTTGAATTTACTATCAAGTTATGGAGCAAGAATGTTATTGGCCTAATATGCAACAATATGGATAAGTTCCACCTCAAGTGCATTGGAAGCCAAAAGGTTTGCTCAGGAATTTGGTGCTGGGAGACTTTTCATAGCAATATAAAGCTCACTGGTTTAGGATCTGCTATGGGGTCTGGATAAAAAGAGTCAAACACAATTGTAGTGTCCGGGTGGGCATTGCCCCCTTTTCCCTAGCTCCATTCTCTACCACAATAACAGCACCATAGGCAGGGCCGTATTCAAGGGGTTTGCTGCCGGTGACACTTCAGACTGAGATTTTGCTTGGAGTAAGAAGTCACAGAAATCCATTGAGGTATGGGAAAGGTAAAGTAGGGCTTGGCCAAGTGAAGTGGGTATATACAGTAAGAATCATATTCTGGTATTACTAACAATAGTCAGATATTACCAATAACACAAGTCAACATGTCTTTTTCATCAGATATAATTTTATGTGGGCTCTGTAGTATTTTTGATGCGGACTTTTACTCTGTGTTCAGTTTTTCTCTAGCATGTCTAGTTTTTGTGATGCAGCTAATTATATATTGTGTGAAATTGGTTATAAATAGCCTTAACATACTACAACACTTAACAATAGTTTTCTTTTTTTAAGGTTAGAGGTCGCACTAACTGCGATTGATTTCATTTGTCATCATGCCTAGAAATTGCCTCAATGATCCATACAGTTTCTGTTACGTGTGTGGGTTATTCACGATGAAAGCACAACGTCACCAAACTACCACAGAACGAAAGAAGGATGGAAGGGATAGCGGCTCTTTATGGCAAAGCCGCTATCCCTTCCATCCTTCTTTACTTTTGTTAATATTATCTGGCTTGGAAACTACTTCAGTGGTATATTTCAAGCACTGTGGGATTGTTTTTTTTATTGTGAAAAAATTACCACAGAATCTAAAAAGATATACAAATTATATTTTAGCTGTCCACTTGGTGACCAGGATAAATCTTGGGCTCCAAATGCCATCTGTACCAGTTGTTCCAATGGACTGTGTGACTGGCTAAATCGGCGTAAAGCAGCAATGCTATTTGCTATCCCGATGGTGTGGAGAGAATAGTAAGACCATCTAATAGGCTGCTATTTTTGCTGTGTTAACCAAAGTGGATTCTCAGGTAAAGCTAAGCACAAAGCTGCAATAAGGCCTGTTCCCCATGATGATTCATTGCCAGTTCTGATACCGCCACATGATGGACTTGCTTCTGTAAGAGGTGATGATGAATTCGCTGGAGTTGCAGCCAGTTACAACCCCGAATCATCTGATCCTGACTACTTGGCCGATGTAGATTCAGAACCAGAGACCTTTACACAAGCAGAGCTGAATGATCTTATTCGTGATCTAAATCTCTCCAAAGACAAAGCAGAACTACTTGCTTCAAGGCTTAAACAGAAACACTTGCTTGCAAAGGGTGTAACTGTAACTCACTACAGAAAATGAAATCATAACTTGACAACGTTCTTCACTGGTGATGACTCACTGTGCTACTGTCGTGTATAAATAATATAAATGCACTCTTTAACAGTTTGTCTATGTTCGTCTATAGGGCATGTTCTATCTGAATGGCGTATCTTCATTGATTCCTCTAAAAGCAGTCTCACTCTAATTCCAAACCAAGTTTACTGATTGCCCATTCTGTTAACCTAAAGGAGTCCTATGACAACATGAAGTTACTACTTAAAGCAATCCAGTATAAAACACAGCAGTGGAACATCTGTGGGGATCTAAAGATCATTGGCTTGCTGATGGGAATGCAAGGAGGATTCACAAAATATTGCTGTTTCCTATGCCTGTGGGACAGCCGATCTATGGGAGACCATTATGTCAAGTGTGATTGGCTACCAAGAGAAACCTAAAAGCCCGGAACAAGCAGCGTCAATATTCTGCCTCTGGTTGATCCACATAAACTATTTCTGCCACCTCTCCATATCTCATTAGGCTTGATGAAGAACCTTATAAAGGCCATGGGTAAATCAAACTCTATGGGTTTGCAGTACCTTGTTGAGAAGTTTCCAAACATAAGCACTGCAAAAATGAAGTAAGGGATATTTATAGGGCCATAGATCAAGTCTGTTTTGCAGGATGATGTTTTCAAACAATCTCAGCAGATGAGCTAGAAGCTTGGGATGCATTCAAGTTGCTGTGTGAAAATTTCCTGGACAACTATAAGTCTCCTGCATACAAAGAAGGAGTTCAGAATCTGCTTTATTCATACCAGAAACTGTGTTGTTGCATGTCATTATAAATACATTTCTGATGAAACAATGGTACCGGACTGACACTGTTCAGTAGATGTATACCACAGTGGTATTATTTGACTTCACACTGAAGATGTATTACCATTCACTTCAATGGTGGTTACGTTTCAGTACAAAATACATGCACGTATATTGTTACCTATAATAGTACTCATAACTCAGGGAAAAACTGAAAACAGAACTAAAATCTGCCAGAAAAACTGATTTAGAAAAGTTTGCTGTGGTTTCTGATGATTATCAAAACTAATTTTGTTTTGACCTGTGTAATAATCTGGATGGAGGTGACATTATGGATGGAGAGTTACCAGTGCAATGGGGGAATTCTTGGTTCCCTGCAGCTTCCTTTCCGGCTCTCCTGCGTAAAGGTGTCAGCCATGATGGATAGAGATGTCACAGCCAAGATGGGAAGCAGGGAGTATTCCAGGCTTCCCAGGTGTGTGGCAGTTTTTTTTTTTTTGTAGCCCACTAAAATTTTTGCTGTTGGACTTTGTAATTTTTCCATTTCTCCCCTTGCATGTGTTTTTTTTTAAATATGCCATGGGGACAAACTCTTTTACATGCATTTTTAAATGCAAGCGGTGTGTTAATTTGCATGCTGCACTCCTTATGAAACCCCTGTACAGCAATGTGTATGTGCAGCCCAGACTTGTATTTGATGTCAAAAACTAAAACCCTTCTTCTAATTTATTATTTGCTGTCTGTGTCCCTTGGAAGATTGCCCTTCATGTTAAGTATAGAAAAGCTCCAATGGTTCTTCTGGGCTTCTTTGATGTAAGACCTGTATGTCTCATACATTCCAGTGCCATGGTTGTGTCTTCTTATTCTCCAGACCATTCACAAAACACACAGCCCCAGGCTTTATTTTGTGAATGGCCTGGAGGAAAGGGAAGTGGAACCTGACCTTCGGGTCTGTGAGACCTACGGTGCATACTGTACATCTTAGCGGCCCAGAAGTACGGCAGGGCTCTTTTAATCCCGACAAAAAAGCAGATTTATCAGACATAGGAAAAGGGGTAAATCTTATTTATTATTAAAGGGTTTTACCCCTATAGGGTTTTGTACCCAGGGCTGGGTTTTAGGTAGCCCTTTGTAATGGCCGTGACCTTTCTGCCATTTGCACGTTTTTATCTTACCATTCCTCATACTATTTTTAGCCTTATATAACCGAGAACTTCTGCCAGCCGAGAAACTGCGTTATTTCATAAAAATACCCGAAGGGATTCACGGGCTGTTTAGTGATCCTGGTTTAATAATGCTTTGTCATCTGTAATTTGGCTGTGAAAAAACATTCATCAAGTTCTATGCACCGAGCAAAGTATTCCTCCC
Organism: Pyxicephalus adspersus; assembly: GCF_032062135.1. Taxonomy (NCBI): domain Eukaryota; kingdom Metazoa; phylum Chordata; class Amphibia; order Anura; family Pyxicephalidae; genus Pyxicephalus; species Pyxicephalus adspersus. The sequence continues at coordinate 6,962,982 of NC_092871.1, read as the reverse complement.
CTCTCCATCAAAGAGAATGGGCGAAACGGAACATTTAACCATCTACAACAAATGGAAGCTTTCTGTTCGCTCTGATCTCGTGTGAGGAAATGATGATGAGCTAAATATTTGATTCTAATACCTCAATTATACATGAACATATTTCATTCCAACTGACCTTGTGTAGATAGAAACTTCAAAATAAAACACTTTAACGAAACTCACTTTCACCTTTAACAACGGGTTTAGAGACACCAAGGGCATCCTTGTGCACCAAAAGGAGAGTCGAAAAGCTCCGCACCCAATAGTAGATGCATCCAAATTGTACAGTGAGAGGGGATCGAGGGGTCTATTTGTATAAACAGCATGCAACAGAAAGCATATTGCGCAGGTTGCATGGCTCAGACGTTGCACAGAGTGCAGGGGCCAGGAGTGTATAACACTTAGGCCACGTACACACGTGCAATAATTATCGTTGGAAACGAATGACTAATGACCGATCGTCCGATAATTGTTAACAAAGAAAATGCACAACGACTCCGATGAACGAGGAATGTTTCTGGAAACCAATGACCGCCCTGGCGCATCTGATTGGGTGATGACCGTTCACTATCTACAGTGTGTACGGTCCTGCAGTAATCGTGGATTGTTCTGTGGTACACTTTCTCCAGTACACTTCACTTCCTGAATCGTTCAAACAATCGTATCTAGCGTGTACATTATTGGTGGATTATATTTGAATGATCGTATCGTTACAGCACAGAATTGTGCAGAATACAATCCTTCAAAATAATCGTGAATCATTGTTGATCGTTCGTTGATCATTCGTTTTCTAACGACAATTATTGCACGTGTGCACGAAGCCTTAGGCCAGTAACCAATCAAAAGATTGCTTGCCGCTGTAGAAACCTTTGCACCCCAACTCCAAATCATCCTCCGATTCAGGAGTTCTCTCCCTAAACTTCAAATTCCCCTTCCCCAGTACAGAACTCTCTCCTCGCCCCCAAATCCTCCGAACTTCTCCCAGAACGAAGCTCTTCTTAGCTCAGCCATCAAACTTCGGATACAGCTGCAGCACATTGTGAGGGGAAATCCTCCATTTGGCTGGATCATGTGATGAAGGCCAAGAAGCACACTTAGGGTGATCTCCCTTGCCATTAAAATCCTGCTGCACCTGAGCTCTGAGACGTTGGTGCGGCAGTGTGGGTGGTAATAGCACTGCGGCGCAGAAGCTGTAAAAAAGGAAAATATAAAAATGAAGGATTGTTACACCCTTGGAACCCAGGGCACCCAACAAGCGATGTGCAAGTAATGCCTCCTTACCCCCACACGCTCCAATTCTTTGAGCCAGTAGTTAAGCTCCTATGTTGGATGTTTCAGACCTTACAAAGGGCCCATGATGTCCTCAGGTCTGAAGATTGGCCGCAAGGCTGACAACTGCAGCATAAAAGATTAAAGCACAACTCCAGGCAAATAATAACCCCCCCCATCACCTAATTCCCCACTTTGCTCTATCTCATACTGCAGTTTTTTTCTTGATTTGTGAAGGAACATAAACTTCCCTAAATCTTCCATTCAGGTTCCCGACCAGTTCTGGATATGGAAGCCACTAATCCAGCACGGCATGGTGGATCTGCCCTGGTTGGTCCCCTATTTGCACCGATGTCCCTTTTGTGTCCTGAGATTATTTCACCTCCAAACCAGCAATAGGAAATCTCTACTTCACACCAGTAAGGCATGGACATTCAAAGGACCCCTGACCTGTAAAAACTGGGACTCCAACATCACATGACTATGACTTTAGGTAACTCAAAATTTGAAAATTTAGATATTTTTGGGGGGTTGGGTGGGGATTTTATTTGCTCGGAGATAAACTTTAAATGTGTCGCCAAAAATCCCCCCCTTTAAGACCCCAGTTCTATGCATCATCTGACAGCTACAGGAACATGTAGCACAACGGGAAAGAAATTTCGGCACGCAGGATGCGCACAGCCGCGGGGTAACAGCACTTATCCTTTAAAATACCGTCGTTGTAATGTTTTGTAATTCTGCTTTAAGGAATCCAAAGTTTGCATATTCATCTGAGACAAACCGGCGCAGTTGAAACACTTTTTGTTTGTTTTATGTATGCAGAACACCTAGGCGTCACAGCGTAAGTCCGCATCCATTTCCCTAATTGTCACAACGGCGCTTTGCTTGTAATATAAGGCCTGGGGCGTATTGTCAAACCCAATGCAGCGACATTAAATACATTGTAAAACCTTTATTACAAAGATCCTTCATGCATCCAGTACTTTTTATTTTTTTTCTTGGAGAGCCATGAAATGCAACTGCGGGGAATATAACTTAAACCTGGAAAGTTGAGGGCTGCAGGATAAAGAGTTGTATGGCCCATTTAGCATGGAAACTGTTATGCAAATAGGGCAGAGCGGGTACGTCTGAGTGTTCCTTCGCGTAAAGTTTTAATTCCTTTCTTTTACAACCAGAAGGCACAATTTAGTGCTTAATCGGAGCGGCAATCTCAGCCCGATGAACGCCTGTGCTGTATACTGGTGGAAATGTGAAGGTATATTTATATTTCAAGGGCAGTTCAATGGTAAACTCCAATCACAATTTAAATATTTTATACAGAAGATACTGCAAACACACCCAGGACTTAATACATTTTTGTATCCCATCCAGGTATTATTGTGGTCAGCAAGACTGCATTGCTGCTTAAAATTCTTGCTGGTAATCTGATATTGTGGGAACACCAAATGTTGAGCCATGGAAAGCAATAGGCTGGGTGATCCCAATCTTGTATATGACAGCAATGTGTTGCATTCAGCCCTGAGGGCCTGGACAACTTTATTGAGCTGCACATTGTATTGCACCCTCCTCTGTGACATTTTACCTGGCCCCCTGGTAGGTGATGCGGGAGTACCAGGGGCGCGGAGTCTAAGTGTCTCCTGGACGTCACCAAACCACCCCACAAGGGCTGAGGGGCCGGTGACCCTAGTGGCCGCTGGTTCACCTTGCTGTGGGTGGAAAACCAGGTTGGGGTCCCTAGGCTCTCCACATCAGGGGCCATCAGATCCAGCAACCAGAGCCTGGAACCAAAGGGGTACAAATAGGACTAGCAGCCAATAACAGGACAAGAATAAAACCAGGAACCAATGAGCTCACTGGCTGCTGTAGCTCCAGTTCCATTCCGTGCTACCATTGGATGACTCTGCCCTCCTCACCCCTGATGTTCTCTATGCAGAGTTTATACTTTTCAGTGTTTGTTTCTTTTGCAGAATAAACAGAGAGAAAACAGGATCGCCGTTTTCAGAGCTCATCAGAATGTTTCTCACCGCATTATTTTCTTACTTCAGGCTTTTTGATTCTTTCAAATCACAACTGGAAACATCAAATCAGAACTACAGTCAGATTCAAAAAACTTCAGAAAAAAGATACAATAATGGATGATGGGCGATGGGCATTTTTTTCTTAGAGCAAAAGTCGTATTAAAACATTTTGTTGCTGTAACTTCCATTCTCTAGCAGTTCTGAAATTCACTCCCTGCAATCCTTCCCTTTAACCACTAGATGTCACTAGTCTCCAAGGTTGAATGACTTCCAGTGGTATTAATTGCACATGCTGGGAGCCCAGGCTGTCATCAGGGGGGTACAATGGGTATTTCTATACCAGGCCCCAATCAATTTTTGGGCTGAAACTTTTAGACATGAGAAATAAGTGGGCTCAGGAAATGTACCTAGTATGCAGTTCATAATTTTTTAAAGTCGGGCTGTCAGGAACATACCCTCTGGGGCATCCTACCAAGCTGCCCTGACTCACATGAGAATGCTGCAGAGAGTGGGGTGATGGTTCTATAAGGTTCACCTTTCTGCAGAATTCAGGACAAAGAGGAGAAAAGCCTTGATTGCTGTTATTAAAGCTGTAAATGATCTTTAGTAATCCTTTTCAATGACAGTAGCACAAAGGGGCTCTGCACACACAAGAGGGACGTGGAAGAGAAGGCACCCCATTAAGTCCTCCACCTAAAACACAATGGGTTGATTTATTAAAGCTCTCCAAGGCTGGATAGGAAACACTCTCATCAATGAAGCTGGGTGATCCAGTAAAACCTGCAATGGATCTGGTCCAGGATTCAAAACAGCAAAATAGCTTGCTAGCAAATCGCAAATCCCTCGGAAACAATCTATTACAGGTTTGCTGGATCACCCAGCTTCAGTAATGAAAGTCTTTCATGTGCAGCCTTGGAGTTCCTTAATAAATCAGGCCCAATATTAGGAGCCAGTAGCCAGTTGTTTGGTGATCCAAAGAGGGGCTCCAACCAATATCAATGCGATAAACCACACACCGGGCCTTTTAATGCCATATGGAGGAATACACATGTGCCGCGTTGGTTTATGCTCTTTTGGTTCATGAATGCTCATTATCTATATCCATAAAAAATGTATAGAAAGATTTGGCACAATGCATCTTAATTTATAAAAGGTGTTGGGTCCCAAAGCCATTTCTGGAATATAGTTCATCCATATTATTCTAGAGCAGTATGTACAAACTGACTCTATGACTGCTATGACATAGCAACCAGCAGTGGAAAGTCAATGAGCATTTCATATTCAATATATATTCCTCAATTCAATGAGTTGGAAGCTCGGGGCCCACTCCATGCTGGTGATAATTACTAACAATGGTTGCATGCTGCATTTCCTAGCACGGTATACAATGTATAAACATCAAGGTGCTTTATCTGATTAGTGAACTGCTGCACGTTCGAGTTCTCTTTTCCTGGTGACAGATTCTCTTTAATTGTTTTATTGGTAATTGCTATTCATTTCCCAGCCGCGATTTGGAAGATGCTGGAATTAGACGCTTCCATTGGCTGCTAATGAGTATTCTGAAGTTTACCTTGTTTGCTTCATTTGCTTATTGATTCGAAATGAAGTTACATTTGTAAAACGTCTCCCCTCCGTCTTCCATGGTCAGTATTTCATAAAGTAGAAGAAGATATTTATCATCTGAACATCGATATTTCATAGTAAATAATTCAATTTACTTCAGTTTAGTCCAAATATCTTTATCTTTGTCTTGATTTATCTCTATAATAATAATGTGTATATAGATGTATGTGTGTATAAATATATATATATATTATGAATACTTATTTTTATTAAACGTTACAGTGATATTTCATAGATTACAACAAAATTTGTCTTTTATGAGCCAAATATCTCTGAAACATGTTATCCTAGAATTGTCAGTAATCTTCCAACTATATACACATTGGTATGCCAAACTGCTGCCTTTTGGTACTTTTTGTGTGGTTCCTGCAAGCAGTAATGTGTTTCCCAATTCTACTGATTTCTAGCAGTCCCATGTAAAATGTCAGTGGCCTGTGACTGTCTCCAAAGATGGGACCATAGTCTGCAGCAATTCCTGGGTAGTCTCATGCCCTGTACTATGTCAGGATTCACCAACCAGCTGCTGTAGAACATCCACCATCTCCTGTACTATGTCTGCAGTCTCTGACCATCTCCTGTATTATGTCTGCAGTCTCTGACATCTCCTGTGCAATGTCTGCAGTCTCTGACTATCTCCAGTACAATGTCTGCAGTCTCTGACCATCTCCTGTACTATGTCTGCAGTCTCTGACCATCTCCTGTACTATGTCTGCAGTCTCTGACCATCTCCTGTACTATGTCTGCAGTCTCTGACCATCTCATGTACTATGTCTGCAGTCTCTGACCGTCTCTTGTACCATATCTGCAGTCTCTGACCATCTCCTGTACTATGTCCGAAGTGTCTGACCATCTCAGTGCTGAAGACTTTTTGTAGTTGTTCTCAGGACTGATTTCCTGCTGGTGACAGCAGACAGACCCAATGCAATTAACGTTAAAATGGCTCTTGGAGTCTCCATTGTGCCATTGTAAAAACATGGTAAAAGAATCTGTAGACAGGGCAGAGCTTTGTCACCCTAAAACAGTAAATATGTAATAGGGATGAGCGAGAGAAATTTTTAAATTGGATCTTGCAGTTCATGCTTATCGAACATGTAAGCGAGTATGGCCTGTGTATATTCGCCCGTTGAGATCGAATTTTTAGGGAGCTGCAAGAGCAATCATGGGAGTGGATCTGACAGCTCTGCTCCCCTGATTGCTCTTGCAGCCCTGTAGTATGTGTTCTTGGGTAGACATTCTCTATCCAACACAGGAGTCCGGGGGCTGTGCTCATCATGAATGAATGCAGCTGTGGGAATCATCCTGTGTGCGATCCCCGGGCACTAGAGGTTAAATGATGGCTTAGTGTAAGAATTGGGGTAAGGGTTCGTGTAATGGTTAGAGTTGGGTTTGATGTGAGGTTTGAGGTCATTAGGGTAAGGGTTTGTGTTAGGGTTAGTGTTAGGCTGAGGCCCAGTGAAGGTTCCAGTTAGGGTTTATGAGAGGGTCACTGTTAGAGTTAGAATTTGTTGCTTGGAGTTGACGTCGAAAGAAAGTGAAAGAATTCGGGTAAAGGTTCATGTAATGGTTAGAGTTGGGGTTAATATGAGGTTTGAGGTCATTAGGGTGAGGGTTTATTTTGGGGTTAGTGTTAAGCTGAGCATTAGGGTTAGTGTATGAGTTAGGGTTAGCGCTAGGGTTAGTGTTGACGTTGTTTTTGTTTATAAACGAAATCCATTCATCGCCATTACATTGGAATCCCAGCCAATCCAGATCCAGGTGAAATCTGTGGTTTCATGGTTTTAGGTTTGCTAAGATTAATCCTCTCCTTCCTATCAAATTCACACAGACCTATGGGACAGTCCAACCTTCTCCATCTTTTCATACAGCATAAACGGATCAGCTTTATTCTACAATTTGTTGCATTTGTTGCATTTACAGTACATGTAAATAATAATTGCAAACCCACTTGGAAGCCGAGCAGAAATGTTCATATTGGCTCGTGATAAGGAGAAGATAAAAGGCGGTGATTTGTGTTTGTGTTAGAGGGCAGACAGTAGGGAGTTCTGGAGGGGCCAGTAAAACTGACAGGACAGGGGAAAATCTGACATTTACATAAATTGTGTGATGAGGTTATGAGTGAGGAAGTCATTAGTAGGTCATTGGAGGAGAAAAGAGAGCGGCAGGGGGAGTATTTTGCTACCAGGTCAGAAAGGAGAAGAACTGGAGGAGAGGTTTAAAGGCAAAGCACAGCACATTAATTTGATTCAGGTGAAATGGAAGACAATGAACAACACTACAAAGAGATAAGAGCGTGTACAAGGAGTTTGGTGGTCTCAGGGGACAGGTAGGGTTGGATTTTGTAGATGTTGCTCAGGTGAAAGTGACAGGACCTGGAAATGTTCTGAATATGGGGGGTAAAATATTCAATCATATATAGGGAATTAAAAAAGCTTCCATCTCATTTACTAAGTAAAACATCCCTTGCATGGAGTTCATTCTCTTTGCTATGTGAACAGCCTAAAATCCTTTCATAAATCAACGGTTATCACTTTTTTTGTCTATATATATTTATGTAATCTCTTGCAAATATTAATACAGGAAAGAAGAGAAGGAAAGCTGTTTTTTTTTTTTTTTTTGGCAAAGTGAGTTTATATTGTAATAAATTGTCACAAACATTTTTAAAATATACAAAAGTAGAATACGTCTTGAATCATTAACATCATTTTAGTTTTTTGATTCTCTGTCTATTTCCATCCTATGTGATGCTCATAGTGTCAGCTATCTATGACATATCTTCCATCTCATCCTCGTGTCACCATATGGAAACTCATTTTAAACTTTTACATTTATAGCCTGACATTTCATAGCTGCGAGAAATGAAAATCAGTTTTGGAAATATGAATGAGAATTGGATAAGGAGTCACATCTGAAAGAGGACCCACCAGAGGATGAAGGCCCCGATTCATCGCTTTCCATTAGCGCACCTGCACTCGGCGTACAGACAGCTGTGATGTGGAGTCTGCGAGCGTGAAACGTCCCTGCCTGCTGGTCCTGATGGCTCTGCCGCAGAGATGCCGACACTTATCTGTATCTTATATCTTATTTCTTATCACTTATAAAAAGGATTGGGAAGCCCACATTGTATTGAGGTATAAAATGTTATCCCTTTCCAATGTTTTTATATTTTGAACCATTTTGAAACAATTCATATCAGTCTCTGAGCCATAGGAGCTCACACTCTAATGACCACACCAGTCTACTTTAGCCATTTCCAACCAGGGTTCCTCCAAAGGTTGCTCAGACTGTAGCTCATTGACCTCCCATATAATGATGCCTGCATAGTTCTGGGGCCGACACCATTTGGTGGACACAGCCACATGACTCTAATGATGTTCGATGTCTATAAAGGTGTCATGTTTAGGGATGAGCAAGAATGCCTCTGGCATTCTGGTGAAAATTTCCTTAAAGTTTTTGGCAAAATTTCTCGAAACCATCAGAAATTCAGGAAATCACTATAGGAGGAATTATTGCGGCTGCATACATAAATACAGCCGTGGGAATCCTCTTGTCAGTGAGCGATCCTCGGGCAAGTCCTCATTCTGACCTGTAATGCCCAGGGATTTCTCACTGACAGGAGGATTCTCACAGCTCTATTCATAAATGCAGCTGCGATATTCCTCCTCATGCGGCTTGCGTTTATGAATGAACACGGCCGTGGGAAAAATCTGAGGATTTTTCCCACGCTGCATTCATTCATGAGCAGCTAGCGAGACTCACACTGTGTTCCTGGATAGAGAAACTCTATCCAAGAACACAGATTACAGGGCTGCAAGAGCAATCAGATTTGTCTGATTGCTCTTGCAGGTCCCGAAAATTCAGTGTCGCCGGCTGAATTTTCAAAGGCCGTTCTCGCCTACATGTTTGGTAAGCGAGAACACCCAATTCGCCACGAGACCGAATTTAATAAGTTTGCTCACTCATCCCTAGGCATGTTAGCCACCTCCACATGGGGCATTTTTTCCCTTGACATTTAAGAGGGTTTTGCTCTCATTGACCCATGGAAAACATGGTTTTAACATAGGTTCCCCAAAGACCATGGGTTCCTAAGAGGTAAAAAGTTTGAGAAAGTCTGCTGTAATGAAACAATTTTTTTAATATGATAAATATTCCATCATTGTATGTTTAAAGCTGACCTCCAGAATCAGCTCAAAACAGCCCCAAAAAACATTATTCCTAAAGGGGAACCAAATCATAGTTCATAGATGGTAAGCATCCCTAAGAACCTCCTTCCAATGAGAAATTATTTACCCCTGTAACCAATAATTTTGTTTCAAGAAAATCATTATTTTAATCCCTACAGGTTCACTTTACAGAATTGCAACTCATAAAAATGCCACTAGATGGCACCACAGGACTGCAGGAAAATGAAAATGCCATTCAAAATTCAACTCAAGCAGAATTCAATTTGGCAGAGCTGCTGTCAGATGATAACTGCAATTGCCCTCACTAAATGGATAACTATTCTCTTTAAATAAGGTTTTTGTACTGTTAAAATTAAGAGGGGTGAAAATTATCTAGAGCATTAGAGCTCATGACATGGAGAAGGTGACATACATATGGGCTGCAAAAACCTGGACTGACTTCTGTTATTAAACTCCTGGTGACCTTGTAGATTTTTTTATCTCTGATTTGGGTAAAAATGATCATTATGGTTAGGTATTATGGTCCCTGTAAAGCGACGCAGAATCTGCAATGAAAAGTAAAGAATATCCACCAAATTTCTGATTGGGGGGATATGGAACATTTGTGGGGGCCGAGGTAAGTCTGCTGTAATGGACTTGTATTTTGTATATGTTTGTTTAATATGATAAGTACTCCTATGGCCATCCAAGTACAATTCCCCTTAAATCACGATAAATTAACTCTTAATATTTTATCTTTCCTCAGCAGGCAGCACTTATTCATAAACAATTCGCATTCATTAACTAATAATTCAATAATTTACGTGTTCTATTGTTCTGTGCCAAATGACATGAGTAAATGTCTTTTATGTACATGAAAAGTACAGACGTGGGTAAATGATTTATTCGGTGTCATTCCCAATTATTCCACTAGGTGGTGCCGTGTTTTTTTCCTGCATACACAAACAAATGTCAATTACTGTGATTGAAAATTAACACAGCACTAACTAGTGGATGATTTGAGAATGACATCTGCCAATAAACATATTTTTACATTTGTCTGTCTATTTCATACAATTCATGTACAATAAAATATAAATTGCTCATTCCAATCATTCATCCAGAAAAATAAAGAAAGACCTTTTATTGAACAACTCATTTTGTGATTTTTTTCAATTAAATATGCCTCTAAATCCTCGTAACCTTTATTATTGAAATGTTGCCTATAAGCATCACATACCCGGAGGCCCAATGCTTACTGAAATATACCTGGGGAGACCCCAGAGAGAGCTACTGATAACCTAATGTAGCTCCTTATCCATCAATCCAGCCAGGCAATGGTGGTCTTGGTTTGGAGGGCTGGAACTAGTTAGTAACTACTTGTGTTGTGTATGTATGTGAAAGTATTAGGGAGACATTGGTATTTTCATCGGCTTACTAATGAGTGTCATTCTCAAGTACAGCACTAGGTGGTGCCGTGTTTGTTTTCATACACTATGACTACAAGTGTAATTTTCTGAAATTGAAAATGAACACAGCACCACCTAGTGGAGGAATTGGGAATAACAGTTTCTTTTAAACATGTTTGTTTATATTCTTCTGTGAATATTGCACACCTTTAAAGTACATTCAAGTATTTTTGCCCATCTCTAGTTAACTTTTAGGATGAATCATGCTTTTAAGATGCGTATTTTAGTTCACACAGTATAACACAAGATCTTTCATTGCTTAAATCACTATGTGAATTCTTTTTAAATAATCTTCTAAATCACTAACCTCTGACCTTATTTCTAACCCTTAATATGAAATGTATTTATAGGCAAAAACCTGAGCAAATGTCAGGATTCCCATTACTTACAAAAATGTGTAGGACTGCTTAACTTGAATATTTCCAAGATAATACTGGAACTGGAAGCCACAGACAATGGTAGGGCTACCAGGAGAGACCCCACGGGGAGCTTCTCATGCAACCTACTGGAACTGCTCATCAACCAATCCAACCAGGCAATGGTGACCTTGGTTTGGTGGGGTGGCCTGGCAAGTTTTAATTTTTTAGGCAGATCCATTATCGGGGGGAATGGGGGTGGATACTTTTACAATGCTGGAGGTTCCTCCCAAGAAATCCAATAAGAATGCATTCTGCTGTCAACCCCAACAACAGCCTTTCTTGTTGAATTTACATTCGACTCAACTAGGTGAAGCGACCTGAACATGGGCAGATCGCTGATCACCACTGTACCAAGATATGCAATGCCAGCCATGTCCCCAATTTCCAGACATTCACACGGCACATTAACACCAATCAGAAGAATTAATATTCACTGTAATCCATCTGGGATTAGTGACCAGGAAGCCCTCCATGCCAGGTGCAGTACCTGCAGAATTGAATTTTCATTATTTTAAATTGCTCTTTATTTTAGGCCTAGCCATCTAATGGGCTTTGCATAAAATATCAGCTTGATATGAGCAGAGCAGTTTTTTTTTATTACTCGGTGTTAGATCTGAGGATGAATTTAAGTTAACTGCTGTCTAATTATGAGAGGCTAGGCTTCCTGACCTTCAATGCGGTGTCTCCCTTTAATGCTTGTCCTAATTAGAATCAGCCAGGCACAGCCAATATGTCTCTTAATGGTACAAACTATCTGTAGAGAAGACCAGCCGTGTGTGACCTGAAATTTTCAGCTGGATTCTGCTGCAGAGATGGATGAAAAATGCCATCTTTATTTCTTAGGCCAGAATACCATTGATGAAAATATCTGGGAAGTGATCGAAAAGTTGGGCTAAACACAAAATTCTTTAAAGCGGAACTGAATTCATTGGTGGGTGTTGAGCTTCTGCCATAAGCAGTAAGGGAGTACAGTGTTACAGCACAGACTTACCGCTGTGCAGCCGCCCTCCAGCTCCAGAACTCGGTGACTTCACAGTGGACTTCCAAGAGCACAGCCATCTTGTTCCTTCATTGCATGGACACAGATGATGCATGCCATGCAAACTTTAGGCTTCGGCAGTGAACAGATGAAAGCACAGTTGGGAAGAGCTTTCCCTTTCTTTACACAGGAGAATGAATTTGCTTGGTTTGCTATGGAGAAGATCTAAGCCAGTGAAGGCAATAGGGAGCGTTCTTCTGTTCCCATTGCATTCCTTACCAATGTCACCTGAATAGATGGGAACAAGGCTGATACCTCGCCTAGGGCTCTTCCCATCTCTACCTTACTATTTAGCCGACTCTTCTCTCCACCAGATAACGAAATAAACAACCATGGACCTTTGAAGACTTTATACCAAAAGTTAATCTCCCACCAGCAGACAACACATATGCATATTAGCCAACATATTCTTCAGACTCGCCGGAATGTTAGAAGGTGCAAGGACCAACTTATTAGTGATTTTATTATTCCAGATCAATGGAACATTACATTGTATTCAGAAATTTTACAAATAAGACATAATGTGTAATATATGGAAAATAAAGGCAACTGCAGGATCCATTAATGGCACCATAAGGGGGGTCCAGGTTTGCGAAAAGGAAGGAGAGACAAGGAATCCATCCTCTGACTTTAGTTAGATATCAAACAAGAAGAATGAGAAGGAATCAAATATAATATATGGCCAACAATGTGGACAACCCTCCATATGACTGATTCCAGGTGCACAAAGCCACCTCCATGAAGACACGTTTGGACCACTTTGGTGTGAAGAAATGTCAATTGTCCACAAGGACGTCAACCCTACTGAACACCTTCGGGTTGTATTATAATGCCGATTATTAACCGAGTCTTCTCAGCCAACATCAGGACCAAATTTCTTGGGTGTTCTTTTGGATTTTGAAGGAAACCATCCAAAAACTTTCTGGAGCTGCAATGGAGGATAATCCCCTTATGAATGTCCATGGTTTTGGAATGGTATATCCAACTGATATAGGTTTGATGGTCAGGTGTCCACCAACTTTTGGCCAATCAGCTTTCTTCCAATCAAAGGGTTTGGTCTGAGGGACCTCATACCTTTTAATGAAAAAAAATGTAAAGGTGCCCACACCTTACAGGAACCCAGGTCATTGGAGAGTGCTATGAACATTCGGTGGTGTATTTGGTATGGGCTCTTAGCAACTAAACTTATCTTGGGCTAATTACCCCCAAGTGAGTACACAGGAGGGTTATTTTCTTTTTAACAAAAAAAAAAAAAATAGGGGTTATAATTGAAAATAGTGTAGACAAGCCAAGAAAAATTTCCTAGCCACTCAGAGAGAAGATTATAGAATGTTCTGTCAGCATAACTTTCTAAGGGCCAGTTAAAGGATCATGAACCCCCATGAAAATATGCCCGTTGATTGCAGAATTCACAAAGCTTTGGTTTCTAAAACCATAATTCCCTCATTAAGGGAAAAGGAAGCCCTGGACAAATTAAAAAGGGGGGCCAAAATGCACAACATTCCGGCTCCCTGCTTTCCTGCCATTGTGTCCGTTGGGGTCCTGGAGAAGCTGGGGGTTCTGGGATCAGTTGCCAAGTTTTCCCACCTAAAATCAGTCCCTTGCCTAAACCATGTGACTTTGGACAGCCAATCCCAAGCTTTTCATACCGTGTGCATCCAATGAGACACCCATACCCCAGATTTGATATAACACCATGGGGCAAATTGTACCTTCGGGACCTTTAGGGGCAGCTTATAAGATCAGACTATTTGCAGTTCTGCTTCATTTATCCTGGACACCAAGGTGAGCAATGGATCTGGAAAGTGAGCTCATCCTTTAGGGCTGGTAATGAAGCAGGAATTATTTTCAGCTGCGTCATGTGACAATTAGCCGGGCCAAAACACTAATTATCCTCCCGGGCCGGCTCCATCCATCCTGTGTGAACGCACCACAACAGTTTTGCCAATTTCGAAGCTGATTAATGATAATTCTGTGAATGGCCATTGTAAGGCTGAGCTGATTAACTGATAGGCAAGGACCGTGGTTTGAACATTAGTTTAATAATCACCAAGCTGCGGAAAGGTAATTACAGGTCACCCCGGACAATGCTGCCTGAAGATAAATAAGGTTTAATAAAGAAATGTGTAACACATATAATGGTGCTCTACGTTATAACATATTAAAATAAAAACTTTCCACTTCAATGTCTGATAGGAGTTTTCAAATTGCAACCATGGCACAAGTACATCATCTGTAGACGGTACCTACTATATTACCCACCCCCCCGTTTCTGTAATCAGATCAGAGGCCCTTACAGTGTTAAAGATAAAGATTCTGGCTTCCTAACAAACATTTTGTGTTATTTTGTCTTAAAATTGTTGAACAACAAGAGAAATGTCATGTGATTTTAAGGAATGTCATGTGATCTACAGAAATGTCATGTGATTTTAGGAAATGTCATGTGATAAAGCGAAATGTCATGTGATCGACAGAAATGTCATGTGATTTTAGGAGATGTCATGTGATCTACAGAAATGTCATGTGATTTTAGGAAATGTTATGTGATCCACAGAAATGTCATGTGATTTTACGGCATGTCATGTGATCTACAGAAATGTCATGTGATCTACAGAAATGTCATGTGATTTTAAAGGCATGTCATGTGATTTACAGAAAGGTCAGGAATGCCATGTAATTTCAGGCGATGTCATGTGGTCTGCAGAAATGTCATGTGATTTTTAAGGAATTTCATGTGGTCTGCAGAAAAGGCAGATATGTCATGTGATCCAGATAGATGTTAGACCTACAGTTACAGTTTTATCTTCTTAAACCCTGAACTCCATGAAGATACAAACCACACAAAATGCAGCTCCTTATTCTTTATTTAGCTCTAATAAATGCAAGCAGTGTGAGTGACTGAATTTGACTTGATATCAGCCTCTTGCAGTGCAAGAAAGCTACTAATTAGAGAGAAGAGTGACAGAGAAATGGGATCATCAGTCTGCTGCTTCTCCTTTCACTGTCCATTCCCAGCCTGGAGCAAGATCAAGACCAGCAAGTGTTACTGAACCACTAATGAGAACAATCAGTCTCCTGCCCTCTTAGAAAGGATCGTGCTGAGCTGTGTAAATCTCAGAAACGAATAGACTAAAATGCAAAAAAAAAAAAATATTTTCCTCCATCGTCATTTAAAAAAATAAAAATCGTTAAATTGTAGATTCTGAATATTTCACATTTTTTCATTGTCTATATTTCCTAAAACTTCCAAGCAGACATCTTTGCCAATATCACGGCACCGACAGCAGAGCATACAATCTGCTGCGATCTGCTAACAAGTCGTCACTTTTTTATTTTTTGCCATTTTTATTTTTTTGATCCCGTGCAGTCAAAACATTCATTTGGGAGGAATATGAAATTTTAATGAAGAATGATTCTGAAACATCTTCAAAGTCCTTCTGCTTCTAAAACATTTTGAAATCTATGTACATAAGACAGAATATGATGTGCTATGAAAGTTCTCTATAGAAAAAAAAAAACGATATATTTCCCAAAACAAAAAGATTGAAGTGTTGGCTCTGCTGCTGGCCGATGGAATGAAAGGATATAGGTTGTTTTTTTTATCATAACTTTTTTTTCCAGAAAGGAAAATAAACATTCAAATATGAACGATGATCTCCAGTTTAATTTGAAAAGTCGAGTGTAGAATTAAAAAAAAAAAGAAGCTGAAATCAATGTAATGGATTCATGCTTTAAAGTGATCCTGAAAGCAAAGTACCTATAAAAAAGAGAAAAAAAAACTGCAAGCCCAATTTTTATACCTGCAGTACTGCTTTTCACCACCCGATGTCCTCTTCTTCAGGATTCAATGACATTCTGTGAACATACTAATAGGAAAGGGTGTCATTACCTCACCTCCCATTGGGGCGGCACCACTGAACCCTAAATTTAAAATGTAGGTGTGCAGAGAGCAGCTGTTTTCATCATGTCTGGGACAACTTTTTCCATTTCTATTAAATAGGGGCTTGCAAATGACAGAGAGATACAGACAGTGACACAGGTGCAAGAGAGGACCCTGCTCAAAAGAGCTTACAATCTAAGAGAATAATTGAATTGTCATTTGTAAGATTGGTATCGGTTGGTTGGAGAACAAAGTGTTCATATCTACCTAAATTTTAGTTTATTATAACATTTTATTACTACACTATACTCACAGTATGTCCTCAGTCCTCTGGTTGAATAATGTTGGATGTCCTTCAACCTGGAAGACTAAGGACATCTAGTGGTGAAACGTGATTACTGTGGTTGACAGCAACAAAAAGGGCAAGGAAAAAAATAGTTTAGAATTAAGCTTTTTTTTTCTGACATGCAAAGGTTAAATTTCATTTCAGTGTTATTTTTCCGTCACGGACATTTCTTCTTCCCCTCTCTGTTGTCTTCAGTTCCGATCCCCACTGTTTGCTTTAACTAAAATTGCAGAGGAGCGGCTCCCTGATTCACTCTTGTCATTTTAATCCTTTAAACCAGAAGAGGCGTCGTACTGCATTCTGTGCCGGTGGAAATCCTTTAAAAAGTACACTGTGCCGAGGCAATCGATAGGTTTTGACAGTTATTCCCCGAGCGGCGCTCTGCCGATGAGACCTATTGGGCCTCTTCAGAAAAGCTGCTTAAGACAGCTATATTTCAAGGCTGACACTTTGTGGACATTTTTTTTATGTTTCGGAGAGAAGCATCGATTGGGAATTAGTTATTCTAACTTTTCTTTATCTAAACAATCTTTTAACTAAGGAATAAAACTTTCACTGGACAGATTGCAGATATCAAAGGGCTTTCTTTTTTTGTTCTTTTTGTCAAGTTTACGGCTCCAGATGCTGGGCTTATTGTTGGAGTCATACAAATGATTTGTTTTTAGAGAAGCTGGGAGGTGAATACGACAATGGCGTATTCACTGGTATTCACTGGTTTTAGGCTACAAATGGGTAACAGCAAATGCTTGGTGTTTTTTTACCACTAGACAGGTTTTCATTTTAAAAGTTTGAAGCTGCAGACATATTGTCTAATAAATTAAATATTTTTGCACATGTTTATGATTTGTACATGGGCAAAACCATATTTATTTATTGCTAAAGCCACCCTTCGGTAATGACTTGTGATTTCTCTTTTCTCACTTAAAATCTTTTGGACAGGATCCTTCTTTTCAAAAATGAAAGACTCTGCATTCTTGAATGACATGAAGCATCCACACAGCTCTATGTGTATTTTCCTGAATTTTATAAAGTTTTTTTTTTTATGGCCACTTTAAATATTGGTCACCAATAGTGGTAGGGGCATTTAAAGTTCAACAGTGCTATGCTATTTTAGGGCCCAACAGTGTTGGTGTCCGAATTCGGGTTGTCCTTATTTTCGACCCGAATATGACTGTTCGAATTCGAAAAACATGGGATTCGACTTTGCAAATTTGTGTAAAAAATTTGTTAAAAAAAGAGGCTTTAATGTTAAAGTAATTTATGAAATGTGTGTGACTTGTGTAACTAACTGTTATTTTTTTATTTACAAGCTATCCCACAATGACAGGATGAATTCTCCTGCCAGTGTGGGATCCACGGGCACTAGAGGTTAAATGAGCACAAGTCTCCCCATTCATCACCTCTAGTGCTCTGTGATTGGCTGAGGAAAGGTAAACCCTGATGACAGCTTAAGCGTCATCAGGATTTTGCTTTCCCCAGCCAATCACTGAGCACTAGAGGTGAATGAATGGGGAGACTTGTCTCCATTTAGCCTCTAGTACCTGGAGATCCCGTGGGACTCTTGTGTTCTTGGATAGAGAAACTCTATCCAACAACACATACAACTAGTAAAGGGCTGCAAGAGCAATCAGGGGAGCGCAGTTGTCAGCTCTGCTCCCCTGATTGCACTTGCAGTACTACAAAGTCCCGAAAAATAACCTGACTTTTCCCACGATTGACTTTAATGGTGCTCGAATTAGACGTTCGATCACCCGAACAATATCCCTCTATTTGATCGAATAGCTGTCAAATTGAATAGTGAGATATTCGACCAACACTACTCAACAGAAAGCCAGCCCCTGCTGAACCTAATACCCACTTTTTCTCTGTTCTCCAAGTTGATCCCATTTGGAAGTTACACAGGGTTGGGGACTCTTGCCCCTATGTGCCAGGTGGATGGTGACTGGCAAGCATATTGTCACATGATGGTCAGCGTCCTTATTCTTGTGTATGTTCCCTGTGTAGAAGAGTAAGTCATATGACCTTATTGCCCAGAAGCACCAATTATTTCTTTTTGCTCCTGAGTAAAAGTGATTTGGTGTGGGAGAAAAACAAAATTATAGAAAAGCAAACCATATATGGAAGAAGCATTGATACAATGGGACTGCATACCATATATGGAATTAGGATTATGGTACAGTAAAGTTACATACCATATATGGAATTAACAATATGATACAGTAGGACTGCATACCATATATGGAATTTTAATTATTGTACAGTAAGGCTGCATACCATATATGGAAGTAGAATAACGGTACTGTAAAGTAGCAAACCATATATGGAAGTAGCATTATGATACAGTAGGGCTGCATACCATATATGGAATTATAATTATTGTATAGTAGGACAGCATTCCATATATGGAACTAGGACTATGGTACTGTAAGAGGGTGGAGCAAGGGGATCAGGACGGGCCACAAATTCTGCAGCATTGCCAGCCCTGATTGATGCTATAGAAGAAAAGTGATAGGCACATGAAAAAAATGATTTTTTTTCTTTTGGATACTAAAACTGCATATGCATTGTGACTGCAGAATTAACATTCAGCTGAAGTTGTCCTTTAAGGTGATTGCAAACTCATGTTTAGAAAAAAAAGAAGAAAACATTTAATAGGACTAGAGATCTTTCTTTATAATAGTATAAATCCATTTTCTCCTTTGCTTTTCATATTTAAAACCCTTTCTATGTTGTTGTCAAGCAGAACACTTTGCTTTGAACTCCACCGCGCTCTCTGGCTCATCGAGAAAAATGGAGTCCCTTAAGCATGAAAAGAAATGAAAAAAAAAACACGGAGATGTTTGTTAGAGCCGTACAAGTCACTATAATGGGAATAAAGTTCCTACTTAAGAGAAAGTCAAGTGAACCTATTTATTATTTGTGTACTCGCTCAGAGCAAAATATTACTCTTCTTAGGGGGGAAAAAACTATTTAGAGTTAATGGAATTTCACATCCTATAGAAGTATTATGCTGGCCATTGCCTCTTTCCCCCTCTGGGACACAATCATCGATCCTGTTTTTGTAAATAAATCTTCATTATCTCGATGTGGACGAAATGGCTTTTTATAAGTCCATCGTTGGCGTTTGCTCTTGTCCTGGGTATGAACAAGGAAAGTCAAAGTCCATATGTGGCTGTAAGCTCTTAACCATTAAGCTTGTCCTTGGTTCTTTAAAAGGGAATCTACAATGGTTCTATAGATTTTTCGATTTAGTATGCTGTGGACATTAAAAAAAAAATAAAAATAATTTATATATATATATATATATATATGTTTATTTGTGTGTGTTAAATCCTTCTCCTCTTTTTTTGCATCAACAAGCAAGATTTTACCATACAATCTGGTTCTTTGAAAAAAATTAAATTTTACATTTGATTGTATAAATAGATTAATAGAAAATAGGAAACGTTTTGAGCTGTATTTTTAATATACAAATGCCTTAACCACATGGGCGTTACACTGATATCTAGATTTCTGTTCCAAAAGCGTTACAGTTTTTCATGAAATTTTTTTTTTAAATTGTGGACCTGTAACTTACAGAAATATGTCCGAACAGGGTTCTAGTAGATATCATGAATATAAAAAATGTTTGAAACACACAATCAT
>NC_092871.1:6919020-6942641 GCF_032062135.1 Pyxicephalus adspersus | reverse complement strand
TTCCCGCACACGCGCCGACGTCACCGCCGAGGGACACGCACACGCTACGGACGGAGAAGAAGAAGCCGGCCGGCTTCTTCTCGGAGAAGGCACTCGACGCTGGAGGACGACGCTGGAGATCGACGCTGGAGGACGACGCTGTAACACGACGCTAGATGATCGCAGAGGGACCAGGTAAGTGATCGATAAACCCAAACTTTTCTCACTGTATTTTCTTACAGTGAGAAAAGTTCGGGTTTATCGATAATTGTAATTTTTTTTAACCCGAACCAAGGTCGGGTTTATCGCTAGGGTGGTTAAAAGTCCCACTTACCATCCTTCACTATAAACATATACAAATACATACAAAATGATACAATATGTTTTCTTGGTTTGTAGGAGTTATCAGATGTACATACTTAGGGGTGTCACTAGGTGGAGCTCTAGGGTGCTTTTCACAATTTCCACTGCTAGCTTCACTTGCTTTGCTTAAAAAAAACCTCTTTTAGTATGATCTTAGTTACATCATATACATTGATTTTTAATGAACTGACATGATTCAAATGTGAGTCCGTTGCCATAGGATTATGTCCATGTGTTACTCATTTTTGACACTTTGATTTTGTATATGTCGATTAGGGAAACCCATAACTATTTCATTTGCTTCTTGTTTACTTTCATGTAGTAACCAATTTCAAACTTAATTGTAATGTAAATTTTGCATTTTGATTGAGGATAGTTTTGGAGAAGATACACTTTCATTAGTGAAGCTGGGTGATCCAGCAAACCTCGAATGGATCTGCTCCAGGATTCAAAACATTTGCTTGCAAATAGCAAACTACTTTTAAGACATCTATTCCAGGTCTGCTGAATCACCCAGCTTTACTGGTGAAAGTGTATCCTCTCCAGCCTTAGAGAGCTTTAGTAAATCAAGCCCTATGTGTCTACAAAATGTGTAATCCTGATTATATTATTACTTGAACTTTACAATAAAACATATCAGAGTGTAGATTATTTTTATTTTTTTAATTTAATTTTAGGGGCAAATAAATTATTAGATAAATTGAAACAATAAATTTGTTTTTGGTGTTGTCTGTGTGGGGTATCATTCAGTTTTTTTTACATTTTAGAAAATTGAACACATAACAAACTATCAGGATGTTTTTCTTTAATTTGTTTTTGGAAATGTAAAATATTGTTTGTTATTATCAGAATGAAGAAGAGCAAGTAAGAAGATATTTGCAGTGCGTGACCATTACTGTGCTGCTCACTGTTCTACTTGCTGGAGGGGAAGCTGTACATGAGAACATTTGCAAAGAGCAGCAAACAGTGATCCACCCTGTACTGACTTAACTGAATCTCACTCAAAATCTGGTGAAACTGGCAGAGGAGTCAGTGCTTTAATTGATCTCACCCCACCAATATACAGCTATGAGGCTTTAGGTGCAACATTGCCTATGCAGAGAGAGTATCCTGCTTTGTTGGAGGAACTCATGACAAACTGTAAAACTTTCTCAGTACTGCTTCAACTATTTCCAGATGTTTCCTATCAGACAGCAAATCTTCACTTTTTTAATTCAGGTCTGTCTAGATCATTATCTCTTTTTTGAGTTAAACTGTTTAAGACACAAGATGGAGTTTCCATTGTGAATTTTCTAGAACAAGTCTATCAAGTCTATTTCACTAGATGAAAATAAACCTAACAAACTTTTCCCAAGCAGGAAGAACTCATCTCTTCTTCTACTTTTTTTCCCTGTGAAATGTCTCAGCTGTGGGTTCAGCGTGATGTGAGGATTCAGTATTAAAGCACCCTTCACTGCTCCCTAATAACTGGCGTCCTTTGAATTATAAGTCAGCAGCAAGTCCCTAACACTAAATAACAATGCTGCTCACCGTGATAAATACAAACACGTTAACCCTTTTCCCATCTAACAAGCAATTAAACACATAATGAGGATAAATTCCAGGGATCAGGCTTCCCTTAATGAGCAATATGTCTGACATGATGATAGCAGCTCAGGTTAACTGCCGTCACGACGGACTGTGGCAGTGGCCGCTCTACACTTCAAATTAACGCGTCCATGATATGGAACAAAGAAAGTCAGCACAAACACAAATGAAAAATACCCAACTGGATAATAAGCCCAAAGGGATCACTTACTGGAGACATTCTGATGGTATTTTCTTTGGCTTTTGTATTTCTTATCTGAAGTTTTTGCCTACTTTATTTAAGACTTTCGAGAAAATCTATCTATCTATCTATCTATCTATCTATCTATCTATCTATCTATCTATCTATCTACTTAAACAGGCTAATTCCAGAGCAGGAGAGACAACATGCCTTCACGAATGAAGTTTTAATTAAAGGGTGGCAGGGACACAGGGGTCAGATGAGAAGACCCCCCAGCTGAAGAAGAAGGCGAACGCATTAGGAGACAAGAACAAGAGTTGGATACCAGTGTGTAGACCACGCACAGGCAAACTATAGCCACCATATAAAGACCCTTGGGCTTTTTAATCCGGACCGTCAAATATTAGTACAAAATTGTCCTCTGGCAAAAAAAGGGTGACCATCAACACTCTTCTCACTGTAATTGAATGTAATTTTTCTTTTACTTTTAGGTAATGGCTTTAAAACATAATTTTTATCAGTTGATACAAACTGTTCATACTCATCTGATATTGGCCTGACTCGACTGTCAAATTTGAAAGTCATTGTGGCCCCTGAGCCAAAAAATTTGCCCAACCCTGGCGTAGACTGTACATGTAGGATCTAATCTTAAAGGCACGTTAATGGAAATAAAGATTAAGCACAGTGTACTAGAACAGAAAAAAAACACTGATTAAGTACAAATGAGAGGATGGCTCAACATGGAGATCAGCTAGAAAGGCCACCAAGCTACCATATGATGGAGGCAAGTGTTGTGAGAGAGCAGAGCACTACACGCATTAGGTACCAGAGTGTAGATTGTTCTTGGAGGATCCAACCATAAAGTCAAACTGTGGAAATAGAAATTAAGCACAGTATACCAGAGCAGGAGAGACAGCGTACCTTCACCGATGAAGTATTAGAGAAGGTGTAGCATGACATGGAAGTGAGGTGGAAAGACCACTGGGCCAACAGATAAATAAGTAGGCAAATGTCCAGAAAGAGCAGAACATTACAAGAGTTGAGCACCAGTGTGTAGACTGTCCTCAAAAGATCCAAACTTAAAGGCACACTACAGACCAAAAATTAGGCACAGTGCCCCTGATTCATCATTGAAATCCGCGATCGCTGGAAGCGCGATAATACGCGCGACCAGCGATCGCATGATCGCCAGTAAAAAGCTGTCGGATAAGCGCGGCTCCGTGCGCGAGCTTTTCCGGTTGTTGAATAGCGCGATCGCGCACGATTCCGGATCGCTAATACGAATGCGCGACCGATAATCCGATTTTGCTTGATGAATCAGGGGCAGTGTATCAAGCAGGAGACACAACATACCCTCACTGGTTAGGTATCAACGAGAGGGAGCCATGACATGCTGATCAGGTAGAAAGGCCACTGGGTTAACGTCGGAGGAAGGTGGCAAGCATGTGGGGAGACTAGAGCACTAAAAGCGTTGGGTACTCGTGTGCAGACCCTAAAGGCGAACTTCAGAACCAAAAATTAAGCATAGGATTAGGTACCAGTGTGTAGATTGTCCTTGGAGGATACAACGTTAAATGCAAACTATGGAAACAAAAATTAGGCACAGTGTACCGGAGCAGGAGAGACAGCGTACCTTCACCGATGAAGGTATTAGAGAAGGTGTAGCATGGCATGGAAGTAAGGTGGAAAGACCACTGGGCCAACATAAATAAGTAGGCAAATGAGCAGAAAGAGCAAAACATTACAAGAGTTGAGTACCAGTGTGTGGACTGTCCTAGAAAGATCCAAACTTAAAGGTACACTACAGACCAAAAATTAGGCACAGTGTATCAAGCAGGAGACACAACATACCCTCACTGGTGAAGTATCAATGAGGGGGAGCCATGACATGCTGATCAGGTAGAAAGGCCACTGGGTTAACCTCGGAGGAAGGTGGCAAGCATGGTGGGAGACTAGAGCACTAAAAGCGTTGGGTACTAGTGTGTAGACCCTAAAGGCCAACTTCGGAACCAAAAATTAAGCAAAGGATTAGGTACCAGTGTGTAGATTAACCTTGGAGGATACAACCTAAAGGCAAACTATGGAAACAAAAATTAAGTACCGGAGCAGGAGAGACAATGTACCTTCAATGATTATGTATTATTAAAGGTGTAGTATGACATGGAAGTCAGGTGGAAAGACCATTGGGCCAACAGATACATAAGTAGGCAAATGTAGAGAAAGAGCAGAACATTACAAGAGTTGAGTACCAGTGTGTAGACTGTCCTCGATAGATCCAAACTTAAAGGTAAACTACAGACCAAAAATTAGGCACAGTGTATCAAGCAGGAGACACAACATACCCTCACTGGTGAAGTATCAATGAGAGGGAGGCATGACATGCTGGTCAGGTAGAAAGCACTAAAAGCGTTGAGTACTAGTGTGTAGACCCTAAAAGCAAACTACTACCAAAAATTAAGCATAGGATTAGGTACCAGTATGTAGACAGTGTGTAAACTATGGAAACAAAAATTAAGTACCGGAGCAAGAGAGACAATGTACCTTTACTGATGACGTATTAATTAAGGTGTAGCATGACATGGAAGTCAAGAGAAAAGACTACTGGGCCAACAATTAAAAAAGGAGGCAAATGTGCAGAAAGAGCAGAGCATTACAAGAGTTAAGTACCAGTGTGTAGACTGTCCTCAGAAGATCCAACCTTAAAGGTACTCTATGGGAACAAAAATGAGTAAGATTGTACCAGAGCAGGGGAGACAATGTACCTTCACTAGTGAAGTATCAATAAGTGGGTGGCTGAACATAGAGGTCAGGAAGAAAGGCCACTGAGCCACCAAGTGTGGTGCTAGAAGAGAGCACTACAAGAGTTGGGCACCAGTGTGTAGATTTTCCTTGGAAGAGCCAATCTTTCCAGGGAGAAATAGCTACCTACTGATTGTTGTATACCTACCCAAGCACACTGGGCCACTTTGCAGATAAGTGGCACTGTCATTCAATACATGGACTGTATGGGTTTTCCTTCACTGCCATGGAATATTATGTTGACCTGTTTCATATGCAAGTAATTGGCTTTAGGCCAGGGTTCAAGATTGAGGTGGATCAACCTTTACCAAAGGGTATTAATTTCCAAGCTGCACTTTGATAGCATAATAATAATAGGCAGAAGCCGTTTGCTCCATTGAAATAGCTATAAGTATCTGTCATATAATAAAAGACATTGTACAATATTTGAATAATTATTACTTATGATGGTTACTATAGAGCTTGGGAGATGATTTTCCTCAGTACTGCACTATATAAATAGGTACTGCCGGGGCGTCCTGGACCTAATATGTGAAAATCCTTTGAAGAGGAACTTGTGACTACAACCTGAGCCAACTACTACACACATCATTTCTCCAGCGGGTACTGAAGCTCGTTTGTTTGAAAAAAAAAAAATTTGGCTGCATATTTTAAATGCAAATGCAAAAATCCTTAAAGCAATATTTAATGTTGATCAGCAAATTTATAGCACGATTATGCTGAAAGGCTGCCAATAAGTGATGGAAAATTAGCACTTCTTCAGATTTTAGCTGCTGAAATTTTAATCAAGCAGGACATTTATGTCTCGGAGTCTTTGACAATAAAGTACATTCTGAGCTGACAGATCGAGATGGCAACCGGTGAAGAAAAGGAGAATTTAACCATTTCTAGCTATTTAATCACACTGTTTTTGACCTACTTCTCCATTCTTGTGTGATCTTTCGGTACCAGAGGAAATGCCAGCATTATAATGAGTGTCATTATCATATATAGCAAGCTGTATTTAGATTTTCCAGGGATGCAATTCCAAATACCAAGTATGGAAACCCACCTACCCAGTTCTTTGACATATGTTATCAAACGTAAATAAAAGACTGGATGGAAGGATTTGAGTCTTTGCAAAGTGTCACCCATGCTTCTTATATGCATGAGCGGTTCCAGTGTTTGTATCTGATTTGGAGAAAACAAGCCTTTTCAGATCCAGGACCCTGTACGGTTTGTAGTTTGGGTGGGAAAGGCTTCCATTCTTAGATCTGCATTGTATCTGGTAGCCAGACCTCATTAATTATCATCACCTCAATCTTTATATACATATAAGCTATCTGGTGCTCATGTCTCTCCTGTTCTCTCCACTGTGAGACCTTGCTCCTGGGTGAAAAGGCTGACCGCCCTCTTGCCTTTAAATTGTTTTTTTTTATTTTTATTTTTTTTTTTCTAAATAGAAATGCAGCATCTGAATGTACCTGGGGGTCCCTGTCTTATATTTGCTCCCAATACTATCTGATTTTCCTTCAAATGTTGGCCTTAGTAAGTCATTGAGGTTTTTTGTTAGATTGCTGGCTTTATGGGTGGCTGCTACCATTGGCCATGCACCTTACAATGAGACAGTAAAAGGTATAGATGCAGCATTGATTCTTTACAAGTATTTAAAACCTGACAAAGGCTTTATCTTTTTCCTGCTCTCTCCAACGACTAAATACAATGTGTTCCTGGAGTTGGTATTTAATCTGCCTTTACCAACCCTAGATTTTTAGGTAAACAGCCAGGGCAATAAACTTTTAAAGCAGCACCGGATTATATATATATATATATATATATATATATATATATATAATAATGTCTAAAACACCTTCGCTGTATCATCATATCTAAAATATTAAAAAAAATATTAAAAAAAATAAATAAAAAAAATTAAATTATCTTGGACCCTTATCATGTTTCAGAAAAGAAAAGAGGAAGTAATTAGCCTAAAAATATATTTTTTTATTTCAAAAACAAATGATAGTATTACTTATATTTTAATGTTAGATATTTGGTTTGTATTTGCTATATTGTGATAATTGCATATCCCCAAGGCTCTGTAATGACACCAATCTAAGATATTTTTATGGAATCAAAGTATATTTCCTGGGTATTTCAAAGCTTCATGATGTATTAGTCCAACAAACAGCTTTCATTTAAAATTTCGCCTCCCACCAGGCGCAGTAGATGCGCAGACGTTAGTGAACCTGCCTGTTACCTTGGTAACCATTGTTGACTTTGTGACATGTGGGAATTAAGGGACAAAAAGTACAAAAACTCGCCAGGGCTGTGATATATATCAAGGAGCTGCTGTCAAGAATTATTGGTAAATCATATCCTAAAAATACAAACATCGACCCCTGCTGACCAGCTATCATGAAAATCTTTGTTTGCCATATTATGTATGCACGGCACTGGGGCATAAGCCTAAAATATGCTGCAGACCATTGCTTTGTCCTGCCGAATGTCAGTAATGGAGCTGGTGGGCTGAACCACACAATGAGGGACCAAGATATTGAAATTCCTGTTTTTGAAGATTTATTAGTTGGTTGTAATGCCCTGGTCCAGCACCAATGATCACCAGATGCCAATCCCTCAATCTAACTCCGCACCCTTAACCTATAGCAAGCACCCGCTCAGCCACGAGAGGCGAGTTGGCCCGTCCCAGCCCCCAAGACTTGGCATCTGAGACGGACTGACAGAGGAACAGGAGCCCACAGATAATGCAGTACGAAGATTCCAGCAGAGGCAAGTCGAGAATACTAAGCCAGAGGCCATTCACAGGTAATCCGTCCACCAGACGTGGCATCCAAGGATAAAGACAAAGTAGAGTTTGGGCTACAGGCACAATGTCGGTCCAGGCAGCGTACAGGCACAGGGCCAACAACAGTAAATTTAATGAACAACACAGCAACAGATCAGCCCAGCTTAATGCTACAACACGTTACAGGGGGCTTCTAGCAGAAAGGCTATAAATTCCCAGCAGCCAATGGCAAGGGAGGATTGAGATGGGGGAAATACTCTGTTCATGCAGCATGATGGATGGATGCAGCATAACTCCAAATCTCCTTCAGCTGCACACAGGCTCAGAGCAGGGGATGCTGAGAGACCTTTCACAGCCAAAGGAAACCCGGGGAGACCAAAGGGTGCAGAGCAAAGAACTGACAACTATTTGCTTGAATAAGTGACATCGCCAAAGGGAATCAACTCCAGTAGCTGACTGCACAGAATCGCCAGCTCCTAACACTGGTAATCTCCTCTCACCACATCATGGCGGCATAAGCAACAAGACAATTTTGAGTGGAGTAGAAACAGGGGTTGCAGTGGTCATAGTACATACTGGGCCCCTTACTCCACAGGACCCTTCTCATGGTCACAGTCTGGCCACGTATTGTTGTGCACTGAGCCAGAAAAGGAGATCTTCTACCATTGGCTTCCTTTTTCCTGGCAATGCATTAGATGATCGGCCCGGGAAAAGAAGCCAATAATAGAAGTTCTCCTATGCTGGGAAAGGGGAAGCTCTGAGTGGGGAGTCTGATGTAAAGGGAGGCCCTGATGTGAATGAGAGAACCCAGATTTGAATGAAGGACTCTACTGTGAAAGTAGATTAAAAGAAAGGGTCCAGATTCACTCTAAAGGGGAAATCCAAAGTTTGAAGAGAGTTTAATACTGTGAAAGGAAGACCTCTGGTGTAAAGAGGAACTGATGTGAAGGAGCTTGTCCTTAATGAGTTCATAAATAGGGTCCTTCTCCTACTGACCACCAGTAAAGGGGACCCTTCTGTGCTCACCACCAATGTAGGTGGGTACTTCTCTCATTTTTCATCTTATGTAGAGACCTTTAGCAGGGTTTCCTGAGACCTAAAATTTATTTTAATGGTTCCTCCATGTTGAAAAGGTTGCAAGAGGCTGATCTAACGTGTGTAGGTGTTTGCTTGTATGACTCCAGTCAGGGCAATGGATAAGAATGGCTCTTTATATAGTCTGTAGTGTTGAACTTGTCCAGACCACAAAAATTCCAGGTAAAATAATAAATACGATACAAAGACATCTTTATTGTCATTGGACACAAAAGACATCATACCTAAAATTTAATTACAGGCGGTGTAAAGTTTCCTGCACCAAAATTTGGGTATCTTTGAACGTTTCTGAAAAATGACCGGATTTGTCGCCAACTTAATTTTTGTGCTTGGACAAGGAGGTGAAAATAACTCAGACGGCACAATCTTCGATCATTCGTGTTGATGAATCGCCTGGCTCTGCTATAAAATTGTCATCGAATGAATTAATATTTCTTTTTTTTCCCTTAAAGAATTTTAAACCATTTCAATTTCAGGTTTTAGGTAATTGACCCTTTTATCAGATGGTGAGTGCTGCGTTGCATTAGTCCTCTCTTACTTTTTAATTGCGCCGTGATCGATGGAAGCTGTTTAGCATACAATCTGTAAAATGGAACATGTAAAAAAAATACATGCCTTATTTTCATTAAATAATGTGTTGTGATTTTACTCCGCTGAACACTGTCTTGTTGCTGGCATCGTACCTGATTTTTTTGATTAAGTGCTTAGCAAAATATTCATCAAGTGTATTTGCATTGATTTCAAATGCATCATAGATAGCAAAGAATATGGGCAACAAGTGAATACAATCAGTGAGCTAATAATTCTTCCACAAATAAGGCAAGTCACAGAGGTCACTGGGATAACCCTAATGTATACGTCAAGGCAAACAGAGACTATGCAAGTGCAGAAAAATACTGCTGATCTGCCAGAAATGCATGGGCTTACATGGAGCTTTCTTGGGGGGATATACTGGTGTCACCCATGATCATTGTCTTTTGGTAAAATACTCAAAAATTCCCTCTCTGTACAACATAAAGGCTAATCATAACCTTCTCATCATCTGTAGTCCATGGTGAGAGCTTAGAGAACTCATTGGGATAACACATGGGAAGATAAAACATTCATAAGTCAGCAGATAAACCAAAATGCATCCATTGGTTTATTTAAACCCGAACTAAACTAAAAATAAAAAAATCACACTTACATTTATTCCCACAGATCCATCGATCCATCCAGAGGTTTCTTTGATTAGGTCTTGCGTTGTCCCAGTATCCTTCTTCGGACACATGCGGAGGAAGTGGCGAGCGCCGCCATCTTCTTTGGCTAATCATAACCTCTGGCTTCTTCATATGTCCCCCAATCTCACACTGCACAGGCACGAGATTGGGTGTCGTAGATGGGGAAAAAGAGTGCCGAGGCTTTGTTACAGCCTGATGCCTGTTTGTTGATAGGGCTGAGATTGAAGCCCCAGGTGGAAATTGATGATATTTTGTACAGAATTTTAAGGCTAATTTTTTTTTTCGTTCATAAAACCTTGATTATGTAATTATTATTAGTTCTTCAAATTGCAGTGACTGAAATATCCCTGAAGCAAGATCTTCTGCAAAACGCATCAGGATTTTGTATAGTGACTTGTCAGAATGTGACGTTTCACCTAAATTTCAATGGATGTTGACACAGTTTTGTATGATTGATATACTCAAATATCATTATTTTTAATGTGAAATTTGACAAAAAAAATTATAATTTATTTTATGATATAGCCACAGAAGCTCCATACTTATTTTGGTCCTATTTACTTTTGGTCCTTTCTCTTTCTGTAGGCAATAACTTTTCCCAGCTGTCAAATTTCACTGTCAGCATTTGTTGCCGGCGATACACGTCCATCCCGACTTCCCTTTCGAACGAGTTACATCATTCCAGTCTGGCCAGTCAACATGGCCGAAGAAGATGGCGATACCCTGCAATGGAAAATAGGCAGGTGGGTATCACAGATTTAGTTGCACTTTAAGTATGAAGAACCATGATCCTTTAAGGATTCAGTACAATCAGGGCCACCATCAATGGGAGAACAAGAAGTGCTTGTGGTCTCGGTCAAAAAAGCTTGACTCTTGCGATGCTGGAATTTTTAGACAAAGATTAGACATTGAATCAGAAAGAAGTCGCCTTCTGATTAAGCGAAACGCCTCAAGAACTGAGAATTTATATATTTTTGCAGTAAAGGAAAAAATGAAATTTTCTTTATGTGTTAACTCTTATGGGAGAAAAATTAAGTGGTTGCTATTAGTTTGTATGTTTATACATTTATTTTAAATAAATTGTTTTTTTATACGTATGTCTATTAGGTTTTAAATAAAATATAAAAGCCTTTTAAAGAAACATTGGGGATAAGAGTTGGATGTAAAATGGGGGTGTAGTAGCAAAATTCATAATTGCTACCATGGAATAAAATTTAACATGGAGGAGGGGCTCAGAAAGTTTTCCTAGTACGGAGCCCAGAAATTTCTGGCGATGGCCATTTTTGGCACATCTTATCCCCCGCATTGCATATTTTCTGTTATCCCTCATCCTTACTTAGATATGATAATATTCTTGGAAAGGTAGAAGACTATGGATGGATCAATATAGATATATATCTGTCCCGAAACATCAAACTAGGGACGAAATAAAATTGAGAAAACTTGGCACTCTGCATTGATACAAAAGAAAAAATGCCAAACAAATGAGCTATTGTGTCACAGAATAAGCAAGGTTCTATGTCGCCCCATTACGTCTGCAATAAACTTTAAAAATAAAAGAAAAAAAAGAAGAAAGATTTTCAAGTATGGAAGTTATTTTTTTTATTTCTTCTTCCAAGGTGTATCTTTTTACTGTTGTTTGGTTTCTGCCTATCATTTCTAATTTGACACCTGCGCTTATCGGGAAGTGGAGCCAATTAGGTTTCGTCATATTATTTTGTCACTCTGGATAGTGACATGTTTTCTCAAGGAACAATTACAGAGCCATGGATCTTCTCATTATCCGAAACACACATCCCACATTATTTGCGCTCCCTTCTTTTCTCTCTGTCACCGGGTTCGGGGCCGTCGTCTGCCGGGAGCTGCCGTCGCATTATGGGGGGATCACGTCTTGGCGGGTCCAGTATGTTAAAGCAAGGGCTTGTCTGGTATGAAAGCGAATCTTGTAACATTGTCAGATAAGTGTGTGTAAAAAATGTTTGTGGCAAGAGATGACTTAGGATGTCTGGCACGATATGTAACCTTGTCAAGCTTTCAAGATTTCAAGCTAGCGCTCTATGCAATCAGTCAATTTTCAGACTTGGCAGTGCCCTTCAATAGGCGACATGATGCCGAAGCTGCATGTCAAAAACCAAGCGCCATGAACGTTATCAGTCTGTTGGTATGTTTCCACGACATGTCATAGGTAAAGCAATTAGCTAATTGGTTGGCAGGTAAGATTATGCACAATGGTACAACATGTCAGCCTGTCACTGCTGATCTCCACAAGATAACCAAATGTAATTGACACAGTTTACAAGACGCTCAGATATTTTAGATTTTGACATATTTACTGCCTGTTTGTACGATATGTTAGTTAACCTTTTTTGGCTGGAGGTATTTTATGCCTTCGTGACCAGGGTGGTGTAGAATTATTTTAAATTATTAAACTCCATGCAAAATTTTAAAGACATGCCTGCAACATGTGGCTTAGCCTAAATCAGAACTAAACTAATCTCTGCTTGCTCCATGGACGACTAATCATTTTCACCGTTTCTGGGTTCAGGTTTTCGACCTTCTTTATTGTCCGGGCCAGAATATTGTAACTTGAGTTCATTCTTTCTCAGCAGCCAGCTATGCTAGGATCTCATACTAGGTTGTGCATGCTAATCTCGGTGTATATTCAACAAAATACTGCAAATAGACATGTAAGTTTGTAAGAAATATAGCATGCCCCTTCTGCAAAACAGAACCTGTCTGCTTGCATTTTGCTAATTAGGTGTAGTTCAATTTTAAAAATAGTTTTCTTTTAATAAAACCAAACCAAACACTAAGTTATCATTCTCATTGGACCAGACCATTTGCCAATTTTATATGACCTGCTGATAGTTATTTGCTTGAGTGGGGGACATGTAATAGCCCTGTGAAGTCTTTAGTAGTTCAGTGCAGTGTGGTTGGCTTTATGTGTGGATCCCTTGCTGCATTTTACCCACCTATGACAATGTAATAATAAAATCTTCCATTTGTCCCTGATTTTACCCACGCAATTGTCATACAGACCTGTAAATGTAAAATCATCAAAGTTTTATAGTATAAATAATTAACTGGTAAAGGCATTTTCAGAAACCAAATTAACAAATATTGAATGAGGTTTATAATCAATTATGGTTTATGCTTTTTGGTTTTATTGCTTTTATACATTCACCAATAGAGCAGACAGCTTCTGTGTCTTGGGACTTTTGCAATGCAGCTTGGAGACATATGTCTGTATGGATGATGGCCAGAGGTGTTGGTAGAATTTTGTAACATCTGGGACACTCAGGCTCAGGAGTACACAGGTGCAGCGGTCACAAGTGAGTAACACAGAGAAAGCCGGGGTTGCCGGATATTCTGGCAAGTAAAGCTGACGCTGTGCAGCTCAGTTTTTGCTGGAAACCTGGAGTGATCAGGCGGGTAGGAGGGGTTATTACAGAAGGGATATTACCTGACCTGTTCTGCAATAATGACCAGCATGATCATAAATTCCTAAGAATGGTACTTCAGTGCTGCTTTAACTTTCCACAAATATTTATTTA
Source organism: Pyxicephalus adspersus (assembly GCF_032062135.1). Taxonomy (NCBI): domain Eukaryota; kingdom Metazoa; phylum Chordata; class Amphibia; order Anura; family Pyxicephalidae; genus Pyxicephalus; species Pyxicephalus adspersus. The sequence goes on along the minus strand of NC_092871.1, from coordinate 6,929,078 downwards.
GTGATAGTCAGGAACAATGGGAAGTCCGCTATCTAAAATTACTCCAAATGTTGAGCCATTTTATTTATTAGAATATTGTGGTCATATTCGAGCACTTCGTGTCATTTTGTAACACTATAAAACCAAAGGTAGCACTGCCCTAAATAACATTACAGTTGGACCAATAAGGCCAAGTCAATCAAGATGGTCAAAGATCATTTACTGGAAGAGAAAAAAAAAGATTGGGGCACCCTGAGGTAAGAGGAACAGGTGAGTATGACGGGTTTAGTTCCACATAGAGTTAGGATTTCAAAGTTTGAGGTTCTTCAAAGTAATCCTAAACTCCAGCAACAAATAAGGTCTCCATTGGGGTCTCAAACAGTGATAAACATTCTCCAACTGCCCAACATTCAACGAAAAACATGTCTTCAACTTACTGACAAGGTATGTGGGATGGCCAATGATATTAGGAGTAATGCCCAAAAGACCGCAATTATTAACAATGGTGTAACAATGATGGGGGAGCAGTATTAGGGCAAAGTTTAGACAAGGTCAACCTTCGGCAGGGCGGTCCGATCACTCCGTGAGTGTCCGGCATTGGGTCCCATGACGTCTCCTAACCCGTCCGGGAGTCGGCGCTCCAAGCGCCGCCATCTTCGTCTTCTCTTCCGGGTTCTTCATCCTACGTCACCCGACCCAGGCGCAAGATCGGGTGACGTAGGATGAAAAAACAATTTTCCAACTGCGCATGCGTGAGATCGGCAAATTTTTCTCTTTGAGGAAAAAAAATCTTCCTGTGCATGTCCCAGATGCTTAGGCATGCACAGAAGGAGTGCCCAAGAGCCTCCCGGGATGTGTGATATACGTATCCAGGGAGGCTTTGCGCTCCCATTCATTCTCAACCGCCTAGGCGGCTGAGAATTAGAGGGTGGTGCTGGACCCCTTTTTCCTTAAAAAAAGGGTGTTGCACCTAAAAAAAGCAAAAACAGAATTTTTTACCTTACATAAAAAGGTTCTCTACCCTTTTATGTAAAGTAACATTTCTGAGTTTTAAATAATATTGTAAGTGACCGTTGTCACTGGGGATGATATTCGGGCTCAGGGCTGACATAAGTTGGACCCCAAAACCAGAGCACCCCTAAACCAAAACCGTAATGCTTATTTCATATGCCTTGTTTTATAAGTTTATCTTTTTTTGCAGCGCTCTTAATTCAGTATTTATTTTAAAAAGTCACAATAGAAGTCAGCTCACACACTTCCCATCCAGAAACACATCATTTAGCAGCAAAGTAGCATCTTGTATGCATGTGTCAAAGTGTTACAATAACAATCTCACATTCTAGAAGGTGGTGACAGGCTGGGACGACAGCTTGTTCTCTCTCTGTATCATGCAGTAAACACCTCCAATGCTCACTAATGGATTCATAAGAAAGGTGAAAACATTGTGCTGTTTGTTGTGATATGCTCAGGATGAGAATGTGTGTCAAGAACCTCGCGCAGAATGATTTAGGGCAAGAGAAATCTCAACTTTGCTTGTGTCAAGGAATCTTTTGAGGAAGAAAGGACTATTTAAGGGCAACTGTTATGTGTGTTTTTAACAAGTACACATTTATTACATAAATAAACATTTTTGTGGAAGTAATATTTAAAGTGCTTTGCAGATTTTTTTTCACACTACTCCATACTTTACGGCTCAGCTGAATCATTTTAGCTCCAACCCATCGTTTCTTTAAACCCTTCCCATCCTTTCGTTACACTCAAAATTTCCTTTATACACCGCCAAAAATGGAACTCTAGAACTCTAGCACCTATAGGTTCTTCTTCAACATACTTTTGCCGTAGTTTATATTTAAAAACATGGCTTTGAAGAAGTCGTATAATGTTGATGATGCCACTGGCATGTTGGCAATCTGCATATTCCCCTTGTAACCATGGGTAGAGCTATGCATCTCCAGCCAATATAGCCCCATGCAGCCTATGGAGATTCACTCTTCTCTTGTCAAAACCATTAGGCTAAAATTCATTTCCAGGTACTTGGCTAGTAAACATCAGCTAGGAACAGGTTTTTAAGGAATCCAACGATCCCCTAGGATAGTGATCTGACACATCTTTTGCACAATGTACCATCAACAATGCAGTTAGCTCAATGGCTAGCAGTCTTGCCTTTGCAGCACTTGGGGTTCTTAGGTTCAACGCCACCTGGAAGGTGTTTGTATGTTCTCCCTGTGTTTGCATGGGTTCTTCTGGGCACTTTGGATTGTTCCAGAATCCTAAAAACATTCAGTTAGGGTATTTGGCTGGCCCTCAGAATTGGCCATCCATTGTATTAATGACATATGTCTATGGTTGGGACATTGGATTGGGAACTTCTTTGAGGGGCAATATATGACTATGGACTGTAATGCGCTGTGTATTATGTTGGCGTTATACAAGTAATTAGCCAAAGAAACTTTTTAACAGGTTTAAATTTTTCTGAGCAATATTAGTACTCTGCCGGCTGTGTGTCTTATTACTGGAGACCCTGACTGTCACAAAACCTATAAAGGCACCATAATGCATTTATTCTTGATGAAACTGCAACATATTTTTTGTATGGAGCGAGTTGAGACCTCCCAACAGAAAGAAATACACAGATACTTATTGTTTGACACATGGTGTTTTATTGCAATTTTAAACCCGGCTTCCAAACAAAAAGTACATGCATGCTTCCAAAACACTTCATGTTTTCTACTGGGAACAATAGGGGGTGACGCTCTAATTTTGACAATCTCTGGGTGACTGCTCCCTCAGTTCCTTGTTCCTGGATATTCTGTCCATTGCCTCTAATTTAAGGGGCCCCAACTGGAGAATCATTCTGATATGTTCATGCTTTTTTGGCTTTGTGGTTCTCTGTTCAGGATGGAACCGCATGTTACTGTTGTTATTCCTGTGTTTGTATCAGTCTTGTAACTGTTTCTTGGCTATGAATCACTAGCAAGCCTAATAAAATAAACTTATAAAAAAAAACTATAAAAGCAGTCATCTACCTCTGCACAAGGTGTATGGGCATTGTTATGGATGCACAAACAGACCTCATAAGCCTCTAAACTTTGCAGCTATAGTATTGGGCTAAATAATTTGCAGCAATGCTTCCTGAACTATATTCTTATATTGCATGTCATTCAGTATAATGGGCCCCAGGGATTGCAAAAAGTGATGACGGTGACTCCTTGACAATGCTGCTCTACATACCAACAATACAGTTCTTTCCTGATATAAGCCCAGCCTGTGGTAAGTTCGAAATAACTTGCAAAAATGTTCAACACCTCAGAGTGCACAGCCGGAAAATTCAGCAGTTTTTTGATTGTTGAAACATCCCATCTTAAATTATCTCAACAACAAAATATTGATTGACTATCAATGTTATTCAGTTCTTGCAAAACAGAACAAAATGACCTATTGTACTATTATACAGTATTCATATAGGGCCATCATATTACGCAGCGCTGTACAAAGTCTATAGTCATGTTTCAATCTAATTTCCCTACCATAGTCATATGTCTTTTAATGTAGTCTAAGGTCCATTTGATGGGAAGCTAATTAAACTAAATGCATGTTTTTGGAATGTGGGGAGAACCTGCAAACACAGGGAGAACCTGCAAACTCCATTTTCCTCATTATTATTATTAGTTATTTAAAACTTTTTACTGCTATTTGTCTTCGGTGTTTTGTTGTTTACCATTTGGTTTTATTTTTGTGCCCTGTCAGTGTTTGTCTCACAGTAGAGTACATCATATTGTCTGTCGATTCGCACATCCATCCTCGGGAGAGCAGCTAATGATGCATTAATTTCCATTCACTTAAATGAAAGCTTCTGCATCATTAGTGGTCGCTGCTGCGCCACCGTCGCTCTGAATTATTGAATAAACGGGGGTGGAGGGTGTTGTTTGATCAATTTGCTGCTCCAATTTATTTAGTGCTTTGCCGCTAATATATTCAGATAAAAAAGTAAAGTCCAGAAAAAAGGCAACTGAAATGTTGTTTTAGTGGAAGCAGTTAATGGATAAAGTTAGACTTAGTTTGTAAACCAGTTTGTTTTTTTTGGTTTATTATTAGAAATGGGAATATTATTTAACTTTCTCTATACTGTTGGATGGAAACTTTCCCAGGAAACTTCCTATCTTACCTCCTTTAAAGGCAGCTGATACATCTAACTTAAGCTGCGCTCCACTGAAATATGTAATTTTATGTAACAAAAAATGTCGAAGGTTACCAGTCTTTGGACGTGATGGCTGCATTTGTTGACTTTTTTTAGGCTTTTCTTCCTTTATTGTTCCCTAGCCATCATGCCGGTAACAGCTAATGATTGCAAAATATGTAGTTTCTTAAAGGATAGATTGGAAGAAAGATAATAATATTATTGTTATTTCAGTTTAAATTCCAAGACTTTGATTTATGTCAGGAAGCTGAGGTCCCTTTACTGACACCCCCATACTTGCAGGGCTTTTTTGCTTGCAAAGATTTAGGTCTAGTGGACATCAAGTACAGCTATGTAAAATAAAAATAAATATTCAGTCCCCAGCATCTACAAAATAAAATAAAACAGCAGCTATGGCTGCTACAGTACCCTGATCACCGATACTGAACTCCCAGATGACTCCCCAATGCAGCCTTCTCATCCAGGTGTATTTTTGGCCAGTGACTTTCATCCAACCTCTAGTGAGCCTGGAGCATCAAGGTTCCACCTAGCACTGTGTACTGAACAGAAAAGAAGTCAATAGGGATTGGCATGTTGTCGCTACAGATTTTGCTACTGCAACGCAAGCTATGTCCATTACTGCATTTCCATTCATTTTGTCTTGTGTCCTGGCTTGCTAAGGCAGTGTAGCTCTGATGCCAATGAGTTGCATTGTAACACAATGAATGGTAATGCAATATTGTGTTGAGTGGTGCGCTATATCAGAAGAAATGCTACTTAGGGTAATTTTGGCATTTTTCATCCCACTCACTTTCAATAGCCTTGTTTAATTTAACGTGCACAAGGAACATGCGAATGCACAAGCTTTATTGCAATGTACCGCCATGGTAACATGTGAATTGGCTCTTTGGGCTCACTCACACCTCTGCATTATGGAAACGCATTCATTAATAGGTGTTATTGCAATGCAATTTGATGCATGTTGTATAGGTTTGTTCATTGCTTTGCCATTCAATCTCCAAAAATCCCAAAACATTACCCCATGCAGACACATTGCAGTGCACCACAGTGCATGGTTACCATACCACGTGTTATGGTACCATGCAGCAAAAAAAAAAATTGTGCATGCCCAGTTTATTGCAGTGTTCTGCAGCCTATGCATTGGAATGGATTGCTTTGATGCAGCCATGCTAATGCATTACAAAACATCCATTAATTCAAGTGTATCAATACAACACCGTGGACCGGTCTGCATAGGTCCCTAAAGCAGGCACTGATCTTTAGGCCTCTGTGCAGCACTGAAGCACCTGTAGCCTTTTGTTGGGGCCCTGGAGACAAGGCTGATAATTCATTTTTCCCACGGAATGTTTTTCCCCAGTCATAAATCTAAGAGTATGAGAAACCCCTGGATGGAAGGGTCCAGCTTTCCAGCAATTATCAGGGCCTGTCAGCAGGCTGTCCTTAATGGAGCAATTGATTTCTTTCCTTAATGCATTTATTGAAAAAATATTCATTAATATTCCAAAAACGTTCCAAGAGGGAATTCAGATGCTTCCTAAAAGGCGATATTAAATATTTTAAAAGCAGAGGTGTTACATTGCATTAGTGACTCCGACAAGCTTTCTTGGCTCTGACAATTTGACACATTTAGGCAGTCAATTAGGACCGTCTTTCAGTTAAAACGTCTCCCATTTAGTCACAGCAGCTAAAGGATGGTAAAAAGACTGAATTTTATATACTGCAATCAGTTCATTGGCCTTGGAAAGTGCAACTGGGGAGGGGAAGGGTTACAGTAGCAGAAAAACTGAATTGAATTGTCTAAATCAGCCGTTCTGACCTTTGTAACATGGGGAAACCCTTCAAATAACTTTCAGGTGTTCAGGGAACCCCTCCTATAATTACTATATCCACTGATCACAATATATTAGTGTGGTGGTCAGTCGCAAGAATGCCTATTACATTGCTGGCCGTTGGGAAGAATGTCACCCTTACAGATAGCCAAAAAGATCATTGGTGTCACGTAAACTGACCTCATTACTCAAGGAACCCCTACTTACCTCTGGAGGAAACCTGGTTGAAGAACAATGGCCCAAATCAATTGTTACTGTTTCTCGGGCTTGGGGCCTGTATACAGGACCAGGGGAACACTCTCAACCAAAAATAATATCTTAAATACATACGTATACCCAAAAAAAGACAGCAAAGTAAACTAACAAGGCTAGAACAGGGCAATTAATTAAATTAAACTTGTATACCCTACAGAAAATACCTTCTTTTTAAATCTTAAGAAAAATTTAAGGTTAGTAATCTCCTTTTTACTTACTTATCAAACAAGTAAGTTTTGGATTCACTTTGCTCAAACAAGAGGTAGAGAAAAGCATCCTGCATGGCAAAAGTTTTGAATCTTTTTTATAAAAGCTCTCCCAGACTGGAGAAGATGACTATCATGGGAGAATTTGGGTGATCCAGCAAACACGGAAACAGATTTCCTGAATAATTTGCTATTAGTTGGTAAATGTTTTTAATCCTTGACCAGGTTTGCTTTACGACAGGGACTCTCCCATGTATCCCCCAGGTTGTCTCAGATAGTACATCTTATTCAGTCTTGCAGAGATTTGATAAATCAGGCTCTTTGTGTCTGACCATTGGGCATCCTATTCCAAAACCTATGGTGTTGTCCACCCACCCCCATTGTAACAGCCCCCAATCCCCAGAGAAAGCTTTCCACAATATTTTAGAGTGTGCCCATTGATCTTTGTACCCATTTAGCCAAAAGAACATTTGTGAGGTCATGTACTAATGTTGAATAAGAAGACCAGACTCCCGACTGGCATTCCAATTCCTCCTAATGGTGTTGAGAAGGTATTTAAGCTGAGCACTCTAGTTCCTTCAAACCAAACTAGCAAATCATTACTTTTCTAATTTTGCTTTTTACAAATCAGACCTTCTCCAAATTGGTGCTGCAACGTTAGAAGAATTGCTTCCTAAAGGTGATGAGTAGGGGTCAGTGCTGACAACTCGAGTTCCTTTAAACCAAACTGGTCAAAACTTCAACGAAAACACCTGAACTCAATATATGAAAGAGGTTCCAAGTACCTATGGTATAGCAGGTTAAGTGTCCAAAATTTTTTGGCATTATAATCTATATTGGTTTGCTCAATTCCTTATTGGTCTGCTGAAACCATTCATTTACATGAGAATTTGGGGTCTGTCAGTGGAACTTTATGCCCATTTAGCCACAAGAACATTTAGGAGGTCAGGTATTGATGTTGGATAAGAATACCTTGAGTTTCAACTGGCATTCCAATTCCTCCTAAAGGTGATAAGTAGGGCTTGGCATTGACCACTCTTTCAAACTGGTTAAACTGTTTCCTTATCAATTTGTCTTTGTACAAAGGAACAGAAAAGGGACCTTCTCCAAATTGGTGGAAGGATTGCTTCCTAAAGTAAGGCTGACCACTCGAGTTCCTTCAATCCAAACTGGTCCAACCATATCTTTATGAGTTTGGCTTTCATGTAGAATTAGTTTGCTTTGGAATTGGTGCTGCAAAGTTGGAAGAATTGCATTTGTATGCTGCAAGCCTCAGCAAGATGCAAAATGCCTTCAGCATGACCAGAACAAATCCAACTGACTAACTACCACCATACAAAGCAACAGCCAATTATTCACATATCAGTTGTATGTAAAAAAAACAAAAAAATGCGCACTATATTATTGTTTATGTCTTGTTTTGGGCAGGAATTTTTTTTTGTTATATATTTTTGCTTTATCAGCTACAAAAACCCCCACATGCATGGCTCACTTGCTTCCCATCAAAAAGATTGCTTTGATTCACTAGATTCAGTTTATGAGATGCCGTAACAAAGCAAACATTTTCTGTGTTAACGTTGCTGCTTTATTTTATTGATACTCCATAAAGAACACCCAGAGAGAAAAGTTTTCTGCAACTTGACACGGCCTTATATTGCTTTCGTTTTCTCCGACTCCTTCAATTGTATCCAACAAAAAAAAACGGTCTATCTGCACTTCGTTTTCTTAACAGCCTACAGCTGCCGGCGCCGGAGATCGTTATAATAAAGTATAATAAAAAAAATGACGACATTTATAAATAAATACTCGTTCAGATGGCCACGTATCCCGTTCTGGAGTCTTTCTTGCTATTTAAATACAATAAGCTGTAATTTTTATGAAATATTTACACCATCCCTACCGGCTCCATCTACTTACAGGACATTAAAAGACATTTTAGTGAAATAAATGTACTTTTAAAAGTAATTGTAAAATGCTTAATGCCTTTTTCTTGAGAGCAGTGTTGACCTTGCAATGAAATATTGCTTTAATATGAGCTGTTTTTTTTTATTTCTAAGTATGTCTATGATTAATAGATAAACAACACAACAGGGTTTTTTTTTTTTTTTACAATACAATATATACAAAAGCAAAATACATGAAAAATAAAGATTTATAAAATGGCTTGTTGGACCACAAGCTGTTTGCTGTACATTATGAGCACCAAAGGAAAAAAACTATTAACATAAAAAGTAAATTCCTTCCTCCGTTCTTAAATTAGTATAGATTAGGACCTGAACCATTGAGGAACCAGATGTACAAGCATGCCCTGCCTGTGTTTTACAAGTATTTAAAAAAAGAGGCAGATTTAATAGGGATTTCCTAAAGCTCTCCAAGACTGGAGAAGATAGCAACCATTATAGGAAAATATTTGGGAAACCTGGGTGATCCAACAAACCTGAAATTGATTTCTTGAAAACATTTGCTATTATTTAGCAAATGTTTTTCAATCCTGGACCAGATGTATTATAGGATTGTTGGACCACCTAGGTTCTCCCATGATAATCTATCTTCTCCAGTCTTGGAGAATTTAGATAAATTAGGCTTAATGTTTATATTTGTTTTATCATGCAAACATAAAGTTGAATAATGCAAGCATGCAAAATTGCAAAACTTTTTTTTTGGCTTTTTGCTGTGTAGTGAAGGCTCAGGATCTCGGATGTGTGTGAAATGATTATTTCCAATGACATATGAATGGATGAATGAATGAGCACCATTCTGTTCTATGGGAAGCGGAGCATCCAGCATGCTTTCCTCCATTGGAGTGCAAAGAAGCTGTTGCCCATTTGCTGTTCCCCATTATTATCATTATAGTGGATTGATGAAGAATGTATGGGGACAACTATAAACAGATTTTAAAGAGGAACTATACTCAAAAACAAAAAAAACAAACAAAAACAGACCTTTAATCCTGCAGGGCAGTTCGATAACTCCGGGGTTGTCCGGCATCTGGTCCCGCGTCCTCCCGACATCCATCCCGGAGCCGGAGAGAAGACACCATCTTCGTCTTCTCTTCTGGGTTCTTCATCATACGCCACCTGTCTCAGGCACAAGATCGGGTGAGGTAGGATATATAAAAAAATGTTTCTGAGCATGCTAAGTTAGATCGGCAAATTTTTCGCTTTCAGCAAAAAAGCTCATTCTGCTCGTAGACGGAGCACCCAAGAGCCTTCCGGGATGCCTGACATAGGTATCATGAGAGGCTTTGCGCTCCCATTCAATCTCGACTGCCTAGGCGGCCAAGAAATAGGGGGCGGTACTGCACAGGGTTCTCTGCCCTTTAATGTAAAGTGAAAATTCTTAGTATAGGTACGCTTTAACTGTTTGTCTTGGCCAAGGATCATCTGTGTAATTTGCTTGGGTCTATCACCAACTATAAACGGAGAGGAGGGAATCAAATGCAGACCCTTCACATCACCAGATCCAGATAAAATATCCAGTAAATATACTGCTACAGAAAGCTGTCAGAGACTGCAGACATAGTACAGGAGACGGTCAGAGACTGCAGACATAGTACAGGAGACGGTCAGAGACTGCAGACATAGTACAGGA
>NC_092871.1:6902421-6916520 GCF_032062135.1 Pyxicephalus adspersus | reverse complement strand
GGTCAGAGACTGCAGACATAGTACAGGAGACGGTCAGAGACTGCAGACATAGTACAGGAGATGGTCAGAGACTGCAGACATAGTACAGGAGACGGTCAGAGGTTGGATAGTTTGGATCATCAGTGCTGTGTACAGAACCTAGCTGTCTGTGAATGTTCTCCTATATCTGGGTCAGTGAATATCTAGCAGTGGTTGCATCCATCTGCTACATGTAGAAGGCTTCATTTTGTTGAAGACATTTTTCTGCTTTATCAGTTCTGATTAGGATGTGGATAATCTGACTCCATATTATTTTTATTATTATTAATATTTCACAGAGAGGTCTTGCACATTTATAAATAATGAATGATTGATAAAAAATGTGAAAAATTTAGATTTTTATCCATGTTGTGTTTTTACCTTGTAATTTCACAATAAACAAAAGATATCTCAGTGCTTTAAAAATGAAATATTCTCAATAAAAAGCTTTCTACATATAGCAGCTCACAAACAATTTTAAAAACAAACAAACATATAAATCATTGTGAGATCAGTGGACAAGGCCACTTTTAATGTTAATTCAAAGCACCTGCAGGTATTTTAAAAATGTGTATGCATTGTACGAGGACAGAATGATGTCCAAGGATTTTTTATCTATTTATAAGGTTTTTTTCAGCTTGCAGAAGTTTTAAGGGAAATCATCTGACCAGCAAAGAGCCCGGTTTATGTATTTGCAGCATCTGCCTTTATATAAATGCATGGTGGTCCTGCCAGGGTCTGGGTTTTCCTCTAACTACGTGACAACACTTGTTCCCTTGCAATAAAATAACTGCACTGTTGTCACCCTGTTCCTATCCATCCACCTGCTAGGGTTGCAATGCTGTACCGTCATGCACGGTGAGGTTGGGGTGGATCAGTCCCTCAGGGTACACATGGAGGAATCAGCAAAGTTGTGTTGTCAATGATGACTGCCTACTCTGTATAAAAACCTCAGGGGTGGATTCAGCCCTGCTTTGAGATTGAGCGACCACATGTGGCATCAGGGGGCTGGCATCTTGGCAGCAACTTCTTGAAGAACCAGCATCTGCAAAGTTGACAGCAGGAGGCAGTAACTAGAATTGAACCACTCACCGTCACCCCCATTCATTCTCTATGGGGCTGTCATGGGTAGAAACTAATTATAGCACCGCCCCCGAGGAGATGCTACAGCAGTTACCTGGCATTAGGTGTCGGCGAACTAATGCCATCTTTTTCCCTTTAGCAATTATTTTTTTAGCAAATATTTTTTTTTACATTTTGGTTTGTTTTTTATGTTGCATCAAATTGAAAATATTCTTTGTACCAAAAACACGATTTTATTGCCTTTTTAAAAGAAAAACGGAAAACCATGACCTCTTATTTTCTCTATCCCTTTAATACCCTTTCCATAGCTCTCTTTTTTTTACCCATTTCTATGTAAACTTTATAAATCAATGTTCCAACTCTAGTTCTGGGGTCAATGTTTCAATGCATTCTCCAGCTAGGTTGCAATGAACAGTTTGTGCCTCTCAGGTCAGTGACACCAATCATCTTTTTTTCTATCTGTAAGCGTGACATTTTTCCAATTGGCCAGCAATGTAAGAGGAATTCTTCCCACTGACCACCACACTAATGTACTGTGATCTGTGGATATAGGAATTATAGAAGGGGTTCCCTGAAGACCTGGAAGTTATTTCAATGGTTGGGCTACAATAAAGGCTGTGCTAAACTAATACATACTTACATACATACAATACTAATACAAAAAAAGAACAGAATCGTCCAGCCCCTTAAGTTCCCTTACATAGGTACATAGTAGGTCAGGTTGAAAAAAGACATAAGTCCATCAAGTTGAACCACTAGGGAAATAAACATATCCCAGATATAAAACCCTGTAAGACATAGTTGATCCAGAGGAAGGCAAAAAAAACCCTGATACAATTTGCTCCAACAGAGGAAAAAATCCCTTCCCGATTCCATGAGACAATCGGATGTTCCCTGGATCAGCAGTCTCTGTTATCTTTACTTTAATTTAGATTTTTTCACCAGTTATATTCTGTGCTTCTAGAAATCATCCAGCTTTTTCTTAAAGCAATCTAAAGTAGTTGCTGAAACTACTTCCCAATTCTTTATTTTCACAGCCCTTACAGTGAAGAATCCCTTCCTTATCCGCAGATTAAACTTCTTTTCCTCCAGACGCAAAGAGCTCCCCCTTGTTCTTTGAAATGATCTCAAAGTTAATAATGGGGAAGAGAGTTCTCTATATGGACCGTTTATATATTTATACAGGGTGATCATATCCCCCCTTAAACGTTTCTTCCCAAGGGAGAATAGATTCAGTTCAGGTAATCTCTCCTCATAGCTAAGCTCCTCCATTCCTTTTATTAGTTTAGTTGCCCTTCTCTGAACTCTCTCCAATCCCACAATGTCCTTTTTGTGATCTAATGACCAAAACTGGACTCCATATTCCAGATGTGGTCTGACCAATGCTTTGTACAGGGGCAGAATTATGTCTCTATCTCTGCAGTCTATTCCTCTTTTAACCACCCTAGCGGTAAGTCACACTCGGGGTAGGTAAACCTATGGTAAGTAATAGTAAATACAGTCTTACCTGATCCGCTAACATCCTGCGCCGTCCATCGCCGCGATCTCCATCTTCTTACTTCTTCCTCTTCCTCGGCTTCTGCACCCGATGAGTCACCAGGGAAATTCAAAATCCATTTGTATTGCAATTAATACAAAATAACTGTATTGAATGCAATAAATTGGATTTATATGTGTAAAAGCAGTACATTGTTTTCAAGAACATTTATTTTATAGTATATATATTAGTGTGAGTATAATATGTATTTTTTAAATATATAGATTTTTTAATTTATTCAATTTATTATTTTTACCTGATTTTGTGTTTCAAACTTTATTATACTCATACTATTATATTATACTGTAAAATACATTTTCATGGAAAACAATGTACTGCTTTTAGACATTTAAAATTGGAAAGAAATGAACCGCTAGGGAGGTTAGTACAAGAAAGTACTTTACTAGCTTTAGATATTGCAGCTTGGCATTGCATGCTGTTATTAGGTCTATGATATACCAGAACCCCCTGATCCGTGTCCATTTCTGACTCCCCCAAATGTATTCCCCCTATACAGTATAAAGCATGCATGTTGTTGGTCCCCAAGTGCATAATTTTACATTTATCTTTATTAAATGTCATTTGCCACTTGGCTGCCCAATCAATGTTTCTGAATCAATACACTGTGATTGGAGGGTGCTGTGGCGACTCCCCCCAGGAGCCAGGACCAGTCCTCCTAATCTAAAAGAATGTAAGATCTTGTGTGGGGCACAGCACCAAAGGGGAAGTAAATATTATAGCAAAATGTGTGCCAATGGATCAAACAAAATGAACGCAGCTGGGCTTTTAAAAAAGTAAATAAAAAAAGTATCTTTATCTCTCTTTTTATCTCTCTCTCTTACAAACTTGTAAAAAGTCAGTTTATGGATGAAAACAGATGCAAAACGCCTGGCGCAACATTATTTGTTTTGTGGCAAAGCGAGAATTTGTATTTACAATCCGGCCCTCAGATGTATCACATTCGGAAAGGTTTATTTTTTTTCCTCATGCCTTTATGACCACCTGAGTCCTCCTGACAAGTGCCTGGAAGATCGACGGTGGACGGCTTCCAAGACAAAAGTGGGTTTATGTGAGTTCTAAAACTTTCTCTGCCACTCTAATTACCCGGTGAAGTGTGCCTGGCTCTCGCTTCTCCTCTGTTTGTTATCAGTGTCACTGAGAAAACCAATTACAGATGGAGTGACATTCTCCGCATGCCAAGGCAGAGCTGTTTGTTCGGGCGATGCCTCATCCCAGGACCGGTAAATAAGGCATTCTCTGCACTCCATTTGTACAGACCCCCAAGCCCTCACGCTGAATTATGGGAAATAAAAAACAAAAATCTGCATACAACTTCATTAAGCGGATCGGGCTCAGATGTCGAATGCTGCGCTGTGATCAGTTTAAAAATGGAATTCCAGCCAGACAGCTAAAGAACACGATAAAAAAAGATATATACAAGACAAGGTCTACCTGCCTGAATAATTGTATTTTGCTCAGTCACTCTGCAGATTCACACGCCGCTGCTGAATTTATAGACAGATAGAACTGACGCGTTTCGCAATTATACTGAGGTGTTTGGCAGGACAGCCAGGAAATTTACATGTTTTATTTGAATTTTAAATTTTAGGCTAAAATCTGCTCTTTTTATGTGCCATTAGTGGAAACTTTCTTTAAGTTTAAGTTTACTTTCTTTTTTGTTATTATTAATATTATTAATATTATTGGAAAGCAGTTCGGCTTCAGAATTAGTTCCCATAGGTTAAAGCTGAATTTAGTTTTTTGCTCTCAGGGGCATAAAGCAAAAGGTGTGTAAAGTCTCAGGATTTGCTGTTTTTAGGAAAGCAGTCGTAGCATGCTGCAGAGAAGGATCTGTGTTCTCTATGGGGAAGCAGTGGTCTCCCTGCTTAAGTCCAATACAACACCCACCACTGCTGACTGGACAGAGATGTGTTGTTTGTGTGGGAACGGGTGGGGAGACAGTTTTGAGAAGCTTACAGAAGGACTTTTGAAATGATGAAATGTCTTTTTATATATAATAAGCACAAGTAGCTTGTACCTTCAGCAAGGGAGAATTATGAGATAGAAAGGTGGCGCTACAAGCCAATCAGGCTCTGCTGCATGAACATGTGCAGATGGGGGCAGGCTGATGAGAGAAGTTTATGACCTATCAGAATGTTGTTGACACTTCATTGTATTTCTTAGCTTTAAAGCCCTGTGTAGACCTACACAGACGTCTGGGAATGATTATCTTTCAGTGGCAGATGAAAAAATGAGCACCTCATGTGCTCCCCTACATGTTGCTGGTTGATGAACAATTTTGGGGTACCACTGAACACGTCACAATTTTTGCTTGAGCCGAGCACAACCATTCGGTTATCTAACATGAGAACATAGCTTGAGGATGAATTTATGCGGCATTTGGCCACCCAGTGTCACCACCACCTCCATGCAAATTCAGTCTAATAAAGAAATTGTGGTCGCCCTCCTATCTGTGCTGTCTGGCAGGACATATAAATTACAAATTACATTGAACATACAGCATACACTAAATAAATAAATGCACATAAACTAAAATACAAAAAAAAAAGCATAAAAATCAAAGTTGAAAATAACTTTTTGCTAATTCCTACCTGCTGAGGAGACACTTGTGTGTGGCTGAATATTCGGGCAGCTCCTACATCTGTTAGAAGTTTTATTCTTTGGTTAAATTGCTGCAATAAACTTGCATGGCACACACGGAGTGATTGATATCTGCGGGTTTGCCAATCGTCTTCCTAGAAATGCCAATGTTTATAAATAAGAATGAAGCGTGGCAATGCGACTGACAGATATGGGGACACATGCAGGTCTCCTGCCACCCAGCAGCAATACTTCTCATTCTAAATTTTATACATTTCGTTTTTTTGTTTTCTGCGGCTGAACTTTTCTCCTTTAATTTAGATTCTGATTTTTTTGGACTTCCATGTGTTATGTTGAAGAAACGGCCTTATTACTTTTGAAATTTTAAGGTCATGTTTATACTCGCAATATGTTATTGTGGGATTTACTGCCCCCTATTGGAAAGCATTTAGTGCCCGGGAATGGTAACAGCCTTATACTGCTTGGCTTTTTTTGGGTGTTGCAAAGTTTATGTGCAATTATTATTAAACAAAAGAAAGAAAACAGAAGAGGTAAACACACAAAAAAAGGTAAAAACACAGAAGGTAAACACACAAATGATTGTATTGTGAAACAAATATTTGCAAATCACACTTCAGTTATAAATTTGGAATATCCAAAGCATTGGTGGAAGCTAAACAATGGCGCTAGACAAATTGCTATCTTTTCACCAGAAAGTAGTTTATAAAGTCTGTTTGTTCATACAAAGTCCAATCAATTGCAGCCATCCTTATGTCTCGACGCGTTTCGCCTTTAGAAGGCTTCCTCAGGGTCATTGCTGCATATGAGGCAAAGTCTGAAAGAACGGTAAAAACCTTATTCAGGTCCCTAAAGGAGGTCCTAGGGTATTCCTGGCATTTGTGAGAAAATTACCAATCCAAACCTGGTGATGGCGGAAGGAAGGTAACTGGGACAGCCTAGCAGGTTGCTAGGTCTGTTTCAGGGACTGTTCCTCTTCATACTTCTTGACTGTCTCCGATTGGGGGAGCAATTTTTGATTTGGCACATTCTTTCTTTCATATCCAAGTTCCTCTGCTCCTTTTTCCTCCACAGGTGACCCTCTTTTTTGGTAGAAATATATTTAACCCCCTAACCGCTAAGCCCGTAATTTTTCGAACTAAATATTTTTGCTCTTTTGGATAACCCCGTATTTTTTCGCCTACACTAAAATCCCCACTTACCTGGTCCTACTAGAACCCTATTCGGACATATTTCTGTAAGTTACAGGTCTACAATTTAAAAAAAAAAATTTCATGAACATGAACTTTTGGAACAGAAATCTAGAAATCAGTGTAACGCTCAGGTGGTTAATGAACAGCGCTGTTTAAAATGTTGACACTATACTGTTTAATAATAACAATAATAATAATAATAATTTTCTATAAAAAAAGTATTTATTACATATTAAAAAGTCTTATTTTTCACTAACCTGTATTCAGCTTCAAAATGATCCCATCAAAAGTGAATATAAAGAAAATATAGTTGTGAAAAAAAACATTTTCAGTTTACCCAATCATTTTTCTTGCACAAAATAAAGGCGTGGCAGGGGTGTGGCAGGAAGTTGAGTGGGTGTGGTACTTATTTACACACTTTAAGCTGAAAATGTCTCCAAAAGCTGAAAGGTACAAAAATGTTATTGTGATCATCACCCAGTCAAGACGGAACGACGGCACACCGCTGTGGAAGAATGGGGAAGTCCAGTGATGTCACCGTGCAGGTCCACAGATGGAAAGATAAAAAGGTTTTATAGGGTTTAATTATTATATTCAAGGGCTTCATGGAGGGAAAAGAGGGCTGATGGGTGGTTGTAAGATGGAAATTCCAAGTAACTTAACAGGAAAAACAAAGACTCAGAGAAGGTCAGTCCTTTACCAAAGGTAAACTGAGAAGTAAGGGATTTACATGTGACTAAATATATGATAGCCACAAATTTTATTTTATGTAGTGCATTAAAAATATCAACAGTTTGGTATAAAAATCAAACACAAAAATCACAGATATATCCGAGGGATAATATAACATTTAAGTAGCCGATATGAAAGGACCCGACGCATTTCGCAGGTGAATCCTGCTTTCACTGGGGAGCAGTGGTGACCTTAGAATTCCATATGTATAAATGATTACAGCATGGGGCTCCAATCACAGCAGAGTGCAATTAAAAGAAACTTCAAAGAATTTCAATGGGGGGGGGTTTAAGCTAATCAGCAAATGTCTGTCACAGCAGTCAAGTCATACAAGAAGTTCACAATCAAAAATCCAAGAGGAAAAATGCAAAAAGTTTGATCCAAAACTACTGCTGTGGGGCGACTGATAAATATATGGTGGATGAATTTTAACTTTTTAATATCTATACTTGTGGTCCCTCGGTAAGCAGAACGCTTAATACCATTCCTCCCAACATAAAGAATATCGTTTTCTTAAAGTATTTTAGCGATGTGCTATAATAACACGCACGAAAATAAGGCACCAGGAGCCGCCAACAACAAGGCTCTGCTTGAGTGGTAATTCAGATACAACCAAGATATACGTATGCTAAAATACATATAATCACAGCATTACATAGACAAATGGTGATGGCTTGTAGCTGTGGGGGATCCCCGCAAACAGTTCTTTTTTTAAATGTGAACGCACAATGCAGATATGACAAATCTGGAGGCTACTCGGCGTACAAGATTAAAAAATGACGGCTTTTGCGGAAAGGTGTCGGGGATCGCTAGTAACGTGTAGTGCAAATTGAACGATTACAAAGGCAATTCAAAATTCTGAGCAGACTCTGGGAGCTTCGGGAATATTTTGAACTTGTTTCCGATCCTAATCTTTAACGCTGGGCAGATATAAAGGACAATCATGCGGCTTTTTGTAAATTAATATAACGATGAAGCTGTTTTTATTTATCTTGTATTCATTTATTTAATATTTTGTGTGTGAAAGAAGCAGAATTTGACCTGGTATGAGCCTTTTGCTGCTGAGCAAAGCTTAAACTAGAAGAAGAACTGGAGGCCACTAGGATGTTCTGCAGTGCTGATGTGCTAACAAGGGAGCAACAGGAAGTAGTGGGGTAACATGAGCTTATCAGTCTGCTGCTTATTGTTTATAGTCCAATCACAGACCGGATAAGTGTTACTGTACTGAAACAGCAGAGAAAATCCAGTTTCCTGTTCTAGGGTATTGGGGCAGAGATGTGTAAAATCCTGGTACTGGATATGCAGAAATACAAATCCTTGGGCATATAGAATTGCTTCCAAATATGTATTTCATCTGTGCAAATAGGACTATGTGCATGCTGGGGGTGAAAACAGGCATTCCCATGTGGCTCCTGGCACCTTACCAGCCACTTGGCAGCAGCACCCCTGCGCTGGTCATTTTAAAAGGCCAGCATTTCAACATCTTGCAGCAGGTGGCAGTTGACAGTACTGAACTGCCCATGGGCCAACCCATTGCTCCAGACTTGGGGGTACAGTTCAGGGGTCAAGGAACCAGTAAATGCATCGCAATCACACTGACGGTGCAAATTGTTTTCCTGAAGTTCAGTTTTATTGTCTGTAGTCCACATGCATTATTGATCTGATCTGCATCAGACATTTGCAAACACAGCCCCTAGGAATAACATGGCATCATGTGCCATCTTAGAGCTGGCATCAGAGCCTTGGTAATAGATGATGACCCTGGATAAGTTTTTTGGATAAATCGGATGCAGCGCTTCTTTGGCGGGGCTTGCACTATTATCCTGTTCGTAAACCGAGACGGAAGCCTTATGCCTTCTAAAATATAATTTTGGGAATAATCACTGGATTTGTTGGTGCATAACGGCTCCTATACAATTAAATATACAACGCACATTGCTTTATAAATAGTCTGAGGCCTGTCTGAACAAAATACACAATGCAGGCGCTTTAGGAGACACTATATAATGTCGCAAAGCAGACTATAACAATACAAGCTATTCCGGTCTGGTCTAGACTACCCGTGTAGAAGATTATCAAAAAAACCCGATACGCTGATTGTATAAAGTGATATGACGGCTTACTGTACACAAAAATAATATATATATACACCCGTACCAAGATAAAATATTAAAACTTGTTTATTTTCAAATTGCTTCTATTTCTATGTTCTCCCATTCTGCCCTTCCAAATAAAATATAAAAATATTTTTAAAAATAATCTTAATCATCAGTTTTGCAGTACAATATATATTTTGCCGGGTTTATAGATCTACGCAGGCTCGATGTCAGATTAATGATTGTGTTAGATTAATGGCTTTAATATATTAGCTTACTTTACAAGATGGGGGAATATTTTAAAAGCATTGCATCCCAGGTAATTACTATCAGTGAATGGCATTATTAACATAATCAAAGGTTCACAGCCTGAAAACTAGAAAAACAACTATTCAATGGCAGAAAAAAAATACAAGGTCAACATCACCTTAAAGCCACTCTGTGCTCGTTATATAGGAGTGCAATATTGTGGATTTGAAATATATGAGTATGCCGGGTGGATGAATATGTAGCAATGGCAGAACAATGACCCGAGTTGTCCTTATTCAGCCCTTTATTAAAGTTACATTTGTTCTAATTCTTATCTGAAGATAAACTATGGTTTATGGTGAGAATAAAATATATAGAGAAACAAAATTTAACTTGGACTCTGCATCCTTCCTCCTAGTGGATACTATAGGACCTAAAAGAATTCATATACCTAATCCTCATTGGATTCTGACTGGATTACAGGCATTTCCCACAACCCTTGATTCCTATATTTATACCAGAATAGGGTGGGTTTTAGAAAACATTATGACATCCCTCAGCAAAATTCCAGCCACATTTAATAAGAAAGCTCTAACACCCCTGAGGAAGCCTGAATTCAGGCGAAAGACGTTGGGTCTTACATATTACACAGCTGCAAATTTCTCTGTCAACTCTATATATTTTATTCTTATTTGGGGGCTGGCTGTGTACTTATTTTGATCACTAATTAACTCGTTACCTCTCCAACCTTTCAAAAAAACCTAGCAAGGGTATGGTCTATGGTGGGTTATTTTAAGATATTCTCTTTTTATGGAAGTTTTGTTTATGTGTCTGTTACATTTATCATGAAACAAAACCCCAAAAATTAAAAAAAATTGTGACCAGGTGGGTTCTTTATTGTCCCCTCTGCTATAAATATATCTTACCTGTCTGATCATAATTTTTTGATTGCACTCACCTGTCCTTGTTCCATTGTGGACATCACCATTTTGTTCCTTCTACTTTTCTTGCTTTCAGTCTTTGACCGTTTCGATTGACCAGGCCAGTAAAACGTTAGTTAGTGGGAGACTTTCAGCCTCGGTACCCACACAGGATGCGCCAGGTATTCCAGCATACGCTGAGTTACACATGCTCATGATCTTTTGCTTATGAAGGGGATCAGGCAGGTAGGAACACATTTTGCAGAAGAACGTCAGTTCCCATCTGCAATAAAGTCCTGCCGGATCGCCAATTTTGTAAGGGGAACTTAGTTATGGTTTAAAGTGCCACCAAAGTAAAAAAATAAAAAACAGAAATCATTTTTATTTGTCCTAATAATGCATTCCTATTCTTTGTTGTTTTATATTTAAGTATTCAATTAATCCTGATAAAAAAACTTGAAGAAGTTCATTTACCTTCTTGTTACAAAAACATTTAGCAACATAGCTGGAAGGCCAACTCATGTTTTCGGGCCTCAGTCAGAGCAGTAATGTCCTTTGGATGGAACAGGTAAGTGACATCTAGCGGTGGGCAAACTTTTTGTCTCGGGGCCACAATGAGTTTAAAATTTTTTAGAAGGGCTTGGCCAGTATCTGATGGATGGAGAGTGTTTGTATGAAATATAAATAAAAAAGCAGGCTAGATTAAAAAGCCCAATGGGCCGTATATGGCCTGTGGGCCATAGTTTGCTCACGTCTGTTCTAGGGTGCATTTGTCCATTTTGTATGTTGCTCTGCCTAGTTTTGACCATATTTTGACCCCTCTGGATATCTCACCCAGCTTGATCACCCATGTATGAACTTAGGCTCTTACCCTGACATCTAATTCTCTGCTGGGATACCACACCTGGCCTGACTACCTGTGTATGACCTTCGGCTTGGACGACCTGGCTCTCTCTTACTTTTTTTTGCTTGCTATTAGTTATCTCTTGGCTCATTTAAATTGGTGGGCTCATGGTCCTCCGCCAAATCTTTGTAGTCTAGACCACTGCCAACCACAAGTCCTAAAGGCAATTGTGTGCTGGAACAACACAATTAACCTTCCGCAGCTGAACAGGGGTTAGTTATAGGCAAAATTATTGATTGGTGACTGGGCTGCATTGACCCTTGAACAAGACCTTTTATACCTTCTATCTTTGGCAGAGATCTGGATATCCTCAATACCTGTGGCTACATACCATGCTCCATTCAGAATGTCTTATTTTGTAGCCACCCCAGTGTGCTGTAGAGTGCTGAAACTACAAGTGTGACCACACCCATCTATGATACACAATGCAAGGAATTATGGCACATGGAGATTTCGTATAGGCGGGAAGCTGATATTGCAGTTGCACTGCTGCCCTCCAGTGTTCAGAAGCCTCTGCACAAAATAATGGCAAGACACTTTCGAAAGAATGAACCTTTTAAAAAAATAAAATAAAATCTGGTGCTCTTCTATGATGCTTGCCTTTCTACCAACCAATGCTCAGAGAATCACATAGATCAATGAAGATGTCAATGAATTTACAAAAAGGAGTGTAATAAAATTAAAAAGTTTCATGTAAAAATATCATAATCATATTGATGAGGAGGGAAAGGAGGACCCAAGGGACCAATTTCAAATTTTGGGATTTGCTACCTTCCTTTTATTTAGAATTCTTTTCACCATGGTATTGTACGAAGTCTTAGCCGTGCCTCCTTAGAACTTCCAAAATCCATATCGTGGGAATAATGGCCACTTACAATGAAAGAACGCTCCCAGATATATTTATACAGTGACTGTTCTCATATTCAGTCTTGGGAACACGGCGGGAAAGGTATATTAAACTTTTACTAATGAGATTTTGTCGACCCAACATCAATTTTCTTTGAAAGAGTCTTTAGCTGAGATTGCTAAATGAAGTGGCATTTCTATGAAAATTATTGCCTAATGAACCCTTGTGCTAGAAATGCGTAGGATACAATTTCCATTCCCTTCTTCTGGGGGTTAGCTCATTAACACTACTTTGCGTGCGGCGGGCTACCAAGTGAAGTCATTTACTACAATAGCAGCTCCTATACAGGAGCGATGGCTTACCCGGAGGACTGCGGCTTAATGTATATTAATGACAAAAAAATTCAAAATGACCCAAATCACACAACAGACGAGGCCGCCACAATCTGCATACATTGCCCTGAAAAGCGTTAATGTACTTTGCATTCCTGATCTGGATGGGAAAAAAAAGAGTAATTCAAAGTCACATTAATTCGGTATATTTTAATAAAGTTCTCAAGGAAAGGCGGTTTTATTAGGTAGTGAAGCAGAAGACGTTAAAGGGCTGCTTGTTCGAGGAGGGGTAATGGATCGTTAATGGATTGTTGGATAATTAAAAGAAAGAAAATGCTGCATTATTGGCATTGCTGCACACGTTTACTGGTAATTATGGTTTTTATAAGGACTAGAGTAGAAAGCTGAACTCCAGATTTACCTTAATTTTGTACATTTGTAGTCCTCGTCTGTGCTGTATGCAATTAGTTCCATTTGTCCACACACTGTGATTTTCACATAAGAAGCATTAGAAGCTGCAGCTTGATCCTACCTTATTAACAACATCATCAAACCCTCTCCTGCCCAGCACATTTGTGCTATCCTGGTGCTTTTTGTTCAACTATTTATTTTCTTTCCATTTAGCTTCAGGATCATGTGCAGGTATTTTATTATGACCAGCATAATTGCATGTGAATACATTCCATCCAAGAATGTCTATGTCCTGATACAGTGGCCCTAATTCATCAAGCAGAATCGGATTATCGGTCGCGCATTAGTATTCGCGATCCGAAATCGTACGCCGTCGCGCAATTCAGCAACTGAAAAAGCTTGCGGCCGGAGCCGCGCATCTCCGGCAGCTTTACACTGGCGAGCTTGCATTAAAAGTCACTGTTCCCCTAAAAAACTGGCAGTGAGGAGGCGAGTGTACGAGCGCACTCGACTCCAGACCGCGGGAAACCGCGCTCGCTGGTCGCGCGTACTTTCGCGCTTCCAGCGAGCACGGATTTTATTGATGAATCAGGGCCAGTGTGTGAGAGGTAGAGCTGTGAGCTGAGAAATCCTGCTACTTTGCTGTTATTCTTTTGTCATCTTTTCTTCTTCTGTATATTTCATACAGACTTCTGCTTACTGTTACGAAGGCAAAATTATTTTTAACAAATTTCCTTGGGTGATATGATTTTTCTCCAAAGTTCAAAAAATAGGGCTTAAAGGGAAAATTTTTATACGCATTGTTTGAAGGAAGTAAAAAGGAAAATTGCAGTTCATATTCGAGTGAATAACCTGCATGTGAAAACAACTCAGTATAACACCTCCAATAAACCAGTGATTGTTGATTAAGATGTGTTTTGCACCCATCCATTATTTGAAATGGGACCCCAGAAGGATTTGCCTTAATATTGGCCCCCAGAAACTTGCTTTCATAGCCCTACCTCATGCAAAAAAACAGAGATCTCAGAGACGAGGTTAGACCCCTGAGTCATCATTAATGCCAAACTTATTTTAGGGACCCTATGCTGGAGGTATTTGGTTCTTTGCTGGTTTCATGTATGTTGGTCCGGGTCCCCTGCCCCTTGTGCTCCTTTTATT
>NC_092871.1:6863524-6902271 GCF_032062135.1 Pyxicephalus adspersus | reverse complement strand
TTTTTCCTCTTCAGATATGAATCCTGTCATTGATGAGCTCATTGCTTGGTTGGGATGTATTTACCTTCCACCATTAGCACAGAAACCCCAAATCAAAAAATGTCTTGATTGTGCCCTCCAATTCATTGATATGACTTACCAATATATATTAGCATGTAACTGATGTGTATGAAGAATTAACAATCTCTAGCTTCATTCGGGTATCCCGTGGCTTCATGTAAGAATACTTTTATAATTTGCTATGTAATATTTAGAACTTTTTAACTTGTGAAGAGTTTGGGGTTGCCAAGAAACTCTCCAGCTTGCATGACCTGGAAGAGAAGAAGCCGGGGGCAGAGCAGAAGCTGTTAACTGCCCATGTGATAATTTAAGTTGCACAAGAATAGCCATGGCAGGGTGATACCCCCTTACGTATTGTTATGGAGACATCTGGCTTGATTAAATGTGTTACTGTCTGTATCTGTCTATCATTTGCAATCCCTATTTAATGTATCATTATTAATAATAGGTATTAAGGATGTACACATATTAGGGTCTTCCAGATAGTAAATGCAATAACATGCACCAAAGGTTGACGGTTCTTTAATATTTGAAGACCCTTTCACATTCTGCATTGGGTTAGATTGCAATACTACGGTATATTGTGTCATCATGTGTTAAAGTAGAACTCTGTCCTGCAGTATTTAATGATGCATAATTAAAAAAAAAAAATATTGACAAATACTTGTCCATAATTGTATGCCTGGAGTTCAGCTTTAATATATTTGTCCATCATGCTTAATATAATATTCCCTTATATAAACCCGTTATGAAAATTATGTAATAAAGGTACAGCCGTTCCTTTGTAGACCATTAAGTGCGTTCAAAGTCATAAACATAAAATTAGCCCTGACAATTTTTTCTTTTTTTTTTTGCAAGGCGTTCACATTTATGTTTCATTTTCCAAATTGATGGCTCTTCACTTTTACCATATAAGATAAAACAGGAATAAAGCAGCGAGCTGTCCCATTGCTGAGCAGCCTCCAGCAGTATCCAGAGTGAATTAGATTAAATTGAGGTAGAATAATTTCACTCTCCCAGACTCCCATTCTGGCTGTTTTTATCCTGCACATCTCCTTGAATTCAAATTACTTTTACTTGCCTGTAGCTTTTTCTTTCCCTAAATATTAGCTTCCAAATATAGGACTCTTCGCTCTCTACTTCATCAGTCTTCCCTGCGCTCTGTGTTGCTCCTGGTGATGACAGGCGGTAAAAGACATCCATTGGTGAGGACGAAGGCTTATTAGTTCCTGGATGACTCCAGGTGATACACGGTAACAAGCTGCTGTCCCAGGGTGATACATTGTAACAAACCTGGTCACCTGGTGGATACATTTCAGGCAGCAGGTGCACAAGGTGACTTGAAACATAAAGTACATGGCCATTACTCAACAGGAACATACTCTTATGTTTTTAAAATGCTTGAGGTGATAGCGAGGAATGAATCTGGCAAATCACAGGAGGTTCATTTTGCAATAAGATTTGCAAGCAAAAAAAAATTGCAATAGTTTGGCTAAAGGTTTATATTTCAGTGTTTCTGAAAGATTCTGAGCTTTGTTATGTATGAAGGGATAATATAAGCATTTCTTCACTATTTTTGTACTATAAACTGATCTATATATATATATATTGTATATATATGGACATTTTATTAGGCACACCTTTGTAGTACAAGATTGAACCCTTCAGAAATGCCATCTTCTTCATGGCACAGATTCAGTAAATTGCTGCAAACGTTCCTCAGAGATGTTGGTCAATGTTGACATGGTTGCATTATATAGACTGTGCAGATGTGTTGGCTGCACATTAGTGAGCGAATTTTTAAAATTCGGTCCCGCAGCGAATTGGGCCGCTCTCGCTTACCAAACATGTAGGCGAGACCGGTCTTTGTAAAATTGCCCAGCGAGATCACATTTTTGGGACCTGCAAGACCAATCAGGGGAGCGGAGCTGTCAGCTCCGCTCCTCTGATTGCTGTTGCAGTCCTGTACTAGAGTTTCTCTATCCAGGAACACAGCGTGAGTCTAGCTGGCTGCTCATGAATCAATCCAGCGTGGGAAAAATCCTCTGGTTTTTCCCATGGCAGCTTTCATTCATAAACTCAAGCCGCATGACTAACTCTGAGGGGAGGAGTATCGCGGATGCATTTATGAATGGAGCCACAATAATCCTCCTCCCAGTGAGAGATCCCCATGCATTACAGGTCAGAATGAGGGCTTGCCTAGGGATCGCTCTCTGAGAGGTTGATTATCGCGGCTGTATTTATTAATGCAGCCGTGATAAACCTTTTATAGTAATTTCACCAGAATTTCGCGAACCCATCGAAACCTCGAGGAAATTTTCATGAGAATGCCAGTGGCTCATTCATACTGCACATCCATGGTGCAATCTTCCAGTCCACCACATTCCTAAGGAGCTCTTTTGGATTGAGACCTGGTGACCATGGAGGTTGTTTCAGTACGGTGCCGTGGTAAAGAAACCAAAGTGAGATGATTTGAGTTTTGTGACATGGCACGTTACTCCTCTAGAAGTAGCCATCAGAAGATGGGGACACTGCGGTCATAAAGAGATAGAAATGGTCAGCAAGAATACTAAGGTGTGCTGTGAGATTTAAATGATGCTCAGTTGTTATTATGGAATCCATGTGTGCCAACAAATCCCCCATAAACCCTACCACCAGCCTGAATCGTTGGTAGAAAACAGGATGTATCCATACTTGTTGATGGCAAATTCTGACCCTACCACCCCAACGTTGTAAGACTTGACCAATTTGGTGACCCCATGTGAGGTGTAGCCTCAGGTGCTAATTCATATCAGACATCAGTGGCCCCCAATAAGGTCTCCTGTTGCTTTAGCTCATCTACTTCAAGGTTTCACATGCTGTACATTCAAAGATGATCTTTTGTAGATCTTGGCTGTAGCAAGTAGTTATCTGAGTTACTTTTGCCTATCAGCTAGAACCAGACTGGTGATTCTCTTCCAAGCTCTGGCATCAACAATGTATTTTCACCCAGAGAACTGACCCTCACTTGATATTTCCCTCCTTTGGATCAAACCCCAGAGACATTTGTGTGAAAATCTCAGCACCACCGCCTGGCACCAACAACCATGCTACATTGAAAGTAACCTAAATCCTCTTTCTTCCCATTGTATTGTTGCGTTGAACAGCAGGTTGTCCAGACAATGTGACATGAAATATGACTATGGTAGGAACATTAGAGTGTGAGCACCATTAAAGGATTATTAGTGACAATTAGACTTTGTAAAGCTCTGTGTATGAATAAAGTTTATATATATATATATATATATATATATATATATATATAAATTAAATCAAGAGTTGACCTAGTTATAAACTGTTAAAACGCATCTAAACCTGAAAACAAACTGTAATATTTTCCAGCATTCTTTGATGTGGCGGCTCCGTTAGGTTTCATTTTCAGGTTTTTAATAATGTTTATTTTCACCTGGTATTGCTGTGAATAACACCTCCTGTCCCTGGTTGGCTATACTCACCTCTGTACCAATGGAAAGAGCCATGGTTGTCAAGTTGGACTCAATGAGCCTGATTTATTAAAGCTCTCCAAGGCTGGAGAGAATACACTTTCATAAGTGATGATAGGTGATCCAGCAAACCTGGAATGGATGTTGACCCTGGAGCTGTGACCCTGGAGCAGCTGGAGGGATAGTATGGCTATTGAGAAATCAATTTTTAGAGTGTAACATCTCTTAAACATGGTGGAAACATCATACAGCTTGATAACTTACACTGAGAGAACTGCTAGCCAACCCAAGGAGGAGCCCAATGGGACCAGTATTTCTGCTACTTCTGGCCTCACACAATCCATGTTCTCTCTTCACCTGCTAGCACAGAGATTACCTGGTCTTATGATCCAAACAGACCAATGGATTTTTGTCACCTGCAGCTTTCATTTGTGACCATCTTGGGTGAAAAACTAGCATTAATCTTGGTCTACAATGTTACCTAATAAACCCCTGTGCCCAATCACTAAAAGACCTTTTGTAGTCCCTGTAGGGGGTGCTTCCTAATCCAACCCATAGAACCAAACAGTAGCAGTATTAGGTAGATTGGTAATAATCCTTCAAAAATTATTACTGTGCATCTGCGCAAGGCTACCCATCTTCTCACTCCACCACTCCATGTAACAGACATGAACATTTCATACATATTTACCCTGATTTATTAAAGCTTTCCATGACTGAAGAGGATACACGTTCATCAATGAGCTGGGTGATCCAGCAAACCTGGACTGGATCGGGTCCAGGATTAAAAACATTTGCCAACTAATAGCAAAGGATTTTTAAGAAATCCTTCCCAGTTTTGTTGGATTACCCAGGTTCTTCTATGATAGTCCATTTTCTACAGTCTTGGAGAGCTTTAATAAATCAGACCCATTGGGCCCAGGAACACAGAAACTAGAAGTCAACATTTTTTTCAAGGGTTAACATCAATGCCAGATTTCCATAGTGGTCTGTATTTTCTCTTGTACATGGTATTCCCATCTTTCCACAGGTAAGGAGGAAAACTTTCTATAGGAAATTCCAACAGCCGTAAAAACAAGCTTAGAAGGTTTAGTATCTCTATGTGTCACCTCTTTGAAGATTTTCCCCTGAAATTCTGTCCTAGTGTGTGCAAAGTTATCACTGGGATGGGAAGTTATGGAAAAGCTCCCAACGGGGATGGTGACATTATCAGAAGGCCAACAATGGCTTCAACCCTAAGCTAAAACTTTGGCTATAGTCGGGCTTAAAGCAAACACAGAGCCTCCTCCTCTTATTTGTGCTGTATAACGTTCTGTATTTCTGCTCCAATATCTTAATTCACATGTAAATGAATTGCAGCAGAGACAGCTGTTCTGATTATTGGCTCTAATTTCTATACTAAATGGGTTAATAATGTAAAAGGCAAATTATCCCCTCAAGGGCCCTCTGCCCTTGGTACTCAGTATGTTTTGATATATGACTATTACACAGTCTAATATAGTTAATAAAGGACTTTAAAGGTCACCCACTCCCATGAAAATATGTGGATTTCCAGCTTAAAATTTTAGCTTAGACGACGCTCACATTTCTCATTTTTTATTAGCCGGTAACATAATCTTTGGTTATTTTTTTTTTCTCATTCCCCCTTCCGTGGCTCTTCACTCCGTTGAGTATTTTTAGTGCTTCTCATTTTTTTTGGCCCATTCCTATCTAAGGGCTCTATTTATAAATCAGGGAATTCCCTCATGGGAATCAATTACGGCTGTTGAAACATGGACCTGAAAGATTCTGACGAGTGATTGTCAGATTTCCTGTTTTATAAATAGAGTCTTAAGTGTTCTGGAACATCTTAACATGCATTACAAAAGGGTCATCCACTGAGTATGAATAGACTGCCAGTGTGCCATGGCAGCTAAAAAAAGGCCATTTTATAACAATGGTCTGCTGAGGTGCATTGATCTTTACTGTACAATACATGTAGAGTGCCATTTACAATAAAATGCACCTCAACACACTATACGTGAAGTGGGTGCTTTACTAAATATCCGATTTAGTGAACATTGCCCCAATGCACAAGTATTATTTGGTCCTAAATGTATAAATTGTTATGGCGCATCTGAATTGGTCTGGAATGAGATGGTTTCTGGGCTCGATCAAAATCTTTTCAGTTCCAGTTTTTTTCTTTGCCAGATAAGTCAGCATCAGGCCACATTAGGAATACACATTCATATAAACTAAATAAATATATCAACAATTATTCATTGAGTATAAAATGATTTTTTTTTTTTTTATAAAAAAACCATTAGAAAAAAATATTGGCTAATATTCAGGTACACCAGTAGATGGCATTGTATCCTCATGTAAAGCATGTAATAAACTGTTAGCATGTTTGTTACACACTTTATATGCATTTTTGCCACAGCTCCATCTATTGGTGACCAACAATACTGTATAATAATCATGAAAAGAACAAGTAACCCATCATAACTAACTGAAAAGTTCAAAATACTTTAAGCTGTAAAAAGAGGGAAAAGATATACAGTCCCTTTTTAAATAATTATTTGAAAAATTACAGACCATGAATGTATTCATTCATAATAATTTTATTGGCATTTCTGTTGAAAACTTATTTGAATGTTTAGCAGTTTCCTGCAGGTAAAAATAATATATATATAATATATAATAATATAATATATATATATATATATATATATATACATATATATATAACTGTATTATATAATTATATGAAATCAAAAACATGTTTAACACAGAAAATACCGAAGACCAAAAAGTCAGGTATCCCCATTGAACGATACTCTCCTATAGCAAACCTATCACCAACATTTTTACATAAAAGGGTAGACAATCCTTTTATGTAAAGTAAAAATGAATTATTTTAATTTTTTTTTAATCTTTTTTTTTTTTTTTTAAAAGGTGAATCCACGCTGCGGTAAAGACAGAATGGGAATGCAGAAATGGAAATGGGAGGTCCAAGTGTTAAAGCATAACTAAGCCAAAAAAGACCTTTAATTTTGCAAAACGCCCGATTTCTCCAGTCCTGTCCTCATTTGTGTCCTGCACCGTCCTGGAATCCGCCTTTGCTCAGCAACAGGCACCACCATCTTCCTCTCTTTTTTCTTCTTATGTCTACGTCACCCAATCTCGCACTGCGCATGTGTAAGAGCGGCATTTTTTTCCCATTACAGGAAAAAGCTCCTGGTGCAGAAGCCTCCTAGGATATGTGACGTTGGTATTCCAAGAGGTTTCTGCACCAGGAGCTTTTTTCTGGTGCAAAGGCGGACTCCAGGACAGTGCGGCACACAAATGGGGACAGCAGCAGTGAAATCGGGGGCTTTGCAAAAATAAAGGTGTCATTATTTTTTTTGGCTTAGTTATGCTTTAACTATTGGACCACCCATTTGAAGACCCCAAGGCAGAGTAAATCAATGAGGTCAGCAGTAAAAAAAATGACAAGGCTTTTAATCTTTCCACATGCTAAACATAATTTATTGAAGAATAATAGCTGGCAATTCCTGGTTTCTATGAGTGCCTTTTTGCATGAGCACCCTAGCAAAGACAAACAATATTCTAAAGAAAACAGCGTGTTATTTCAATTAACTACTTGATACGCTTGATAATGACAGGTCCCCCTTAAAATATTAACTGCTTAGAAAAGATCATCTTTGTATTGCTTTTCTTCCATGCTGGTTGATTTCATGCATCCTGTGACAGCTGCTAAAAAAGAAGAAATTATCTCTTGGATATAAAAATGTTAATGATTACATTCTATTGGCGTGGCGCTGTTTGTCTCCGGCTGAACAGAGCACTCCTAGCGGTTATATCTTTCCATCTCTATGTTCAGGTGTACAGAATAGAAGTTGGCAAAGCTTAGGACAATAAGCCGTGTATGCCCGTGGCCCGTTCGATGGGTTGGTGTGAGCCCACCTTCTGTTGAGCTCAGATCATGCGTGTCTGTTGGCGATGCAGCTTCATTTAGCTGAACAGATTGAAACATCTGTTTAAAATCAGAGTAACAGGCATATTTCCCATCATTAGCAGCTGCAAACAACCAGCGACCCGGGGGCCAACCAATGATGTATTTCTCCCTCATTATGCTGGATAAATTTACTCCACTGCCTGGATTTTGTTGTGCGTCTGTACGATGCTGAAAGCTATTTTTCTGGATGATATTTTTTTTATCGTGGCAGTTACTCATAAGTGAAAGGACAGAAAAACATATTTAGTGTATTACTGTATTCTAGTTACTCCAGAGGTCAATAATAAAACTGATCCCAGACAAAATTTAGCAGTGTCAGGGTTGGTTGGTTAACTTCCCAAAAACTCTTCACCTAACTTAATATATTTTTACAGTACATATAAGGCATGATTTTATGAATACTCTGCTTTTATAGCTTTTTTGATTTTTTGTCACTTTCAATGATATTTTTTAATTGTAATCTCATTTTTGTCATTTTAAATTATTACAAAATAAATTGTTTTATTTTACCGGTTTATCATTGTCATATATATATATATATATATATATATATATATTGTCATATATATATATATATATATATATATATATATATATATATATATATATACAGTTAGGGCCATAAATATTTGGACAGAGACAACTTTTTTCTTTTGGTTCTGTACATTACCACAATTAACTGTAAATGAAACAACTCAGATGCAGTTGACCTGCAGACTTTCAGCTTTAATTCAGTGGGTTGAACCAAAAGATTTCCTAAAAAATGTGAGGAACTAAAGCCTTTTTTTACACATTCATTTCATTTCAGGGGCTCAAAAGTAATTGGACAATTGACTCAAAGGCTATTTCATGGGCTGGTGTGGGCAATTCCTTCGTTATGTCATTATCAATTAAGCAGATAAAAGGCCTGGAGTTGATTTGGGGGGGGGGTGCTTGTATGTGGAAGGTTTTCACAAGGTTTTTCAGCTCCTTTGACCGCAGACAACATGCGGAGCTCTCCATGCAGCTGAAACAAGCAATCCTTAGGCTGCAAACACAGAAAAAACTCATCCGAGAAATTGCTACAATATTAGGAGTGGCAAAATCTACAGTTTGGTACATCATGGGAAAGAAACAAAGTACTGGTGAACTCAGCAACACCAAAAGACCTGGACGTCCACGGAAGACAACAGTGGTGGATGATGGCAGAATCATTTCCATGATGAAGAGAAACCCCATTCACAACAGCCAACCAAGTGAACAACGCTCTCCAGGAGGTAGGCATATCGATATCCAAGTCTACCATAAAGAGAAGACTGCATGAAAGTAAATACAGAGGGGGCACTGCAAGGTGCAAGACACTCATAAGCCTCAAGAATAGAAAGACTAGATTGGACTTTGCTCAAAAACATCTAAAAAAGCCAGCACAGTTCTGGAAAAACATTCTTAGGACAGATGAAACCAAGATCAACCTTTACCAGAATGATGGCAAGAAAAAGTATGGAGAAGGCGTAGAACAGCTCATGATCCAAAGCATAGCACATCATCTGTATAACATGGCGGAGGCAGTGTGATGGCTTGGGCGTGCATGGCTGCCATGGCACTGGGACACTAGTGTTTATCCATGATGTGACACAGGACAGAAGCAGCCGAATGAATTCTGAGGTGTTCAGTGACATACTGTCTGCTCAAATCCAGCTAAATGCAGTCACATTGATTGGGAGGCGTTTCATAATACAGATGGACAATGACCCAAAACATACAGCCAAAGCAACCCAGGAGTTCATTAAAGCAAAGAAGTGGAATATTCATGAATGGCAAAGTCAGTCACCTGATCTGAACCCAATTGAGCATGCATTTCACTTGTTGAAGATTAAACTTCAGACAGAAAGGCCCACAAACACACAGCAACTGAAAGCCGCTGCAGGAAAGGCCTGGCAGAGCATTAAAAAGGAGGAAACCTGGCATCTGGTGATGTCCATGAGTTCAAGACTACAGGCTGTCATTGCCAGCAAAGGGTTTTCAACCAATTATTAGAAATGAACATTTTATTTTCAGCTTTTTAATTTGTCCAATTACTCTATTGAGTCCCTAAAATGAAGTGATTGTGTTATCAAAAGGCTTTAGTTCCTCACATTTTTATGCAATCTTTTTGTTCAACCCACTGAATTAAAGCTGAAAGTCTGCAGTTCAACTGCATCTGAGTTGTTTCATTTAAAATTAATTGTGGTAATGTACAGAACCAAAATTAGAAAAAAAGTTGTCTCTGTCCAGATTTTTATGGACCCAACTGTATATAAACATTCTTTAGGAGCCATTTGTTGATAAATTGGGTCAGATTTTTTTTAAAGTCTGGAGAGAATACACTTTTATCAGTGAAGCTGGGTTATTCAGCAAACCTGGAATGGATTTCTTCTAAGTCATTTGCTATTTGCTAACAAATATTTTAACTTGGACCAGATCCATTCCAGGTTTGCTGGCTCATCCAGCTCCACTGATGAAAGCGTATCCTCTCCAGCTTGGAAAACTTTAATAAATCAGGCCCATTGATCAAGGTGTGTATACCACATTCGAAATAAAGGTTAGCTTTATCCCAGGCACCATCTTTTCAATTTCTTAATTTATCTTAAAGGTTGGAGTTATTCTTCATGTACGTTCATGCCCTTGCATATGAAATCTTTGATACAGTAGCATACAATGAACACACTTACCTCTGCGGTGTATTCACCAAGTCACTAAGGTACAATATGTAATTACACATGCAAACACACAGCTGATGTACACAGCCGTGCAGATGGCCGGAGTTCTGGGCCTCTGCTGCTGTATAAAATGACATTTCACATCTCCCAATCTCCAGTGCGATTGGGAATTTTTAAAATTAAATGTTCTTCTATTAGATTGTACTTTGCATTGCAAAAAAAAACAAAGGAGAGTGAAAACACTTTTATCTTTTCTGCAACAGAAACAGGCACCACACTGATCATAAAGAAGAACGCGTTCAACAAAAAAAAATAAATGTTTGTGATATGTAATAAAGTCAGCATATGCAAATGTCCCCCATGCAAATGAAGCGCTTTGATATAATTTGGAAAAATTGCAAGGATCTAACCTTTCCTCTAGTCCTTTCATTCATAATTTACTCACATGATTAAATGTCAGTTTTTCTTCAAATAAAATCAACACAGTCCTTAGGGGGAATTCTTTTTGCCAAATATTTGAAGATTAATGCCTTGACTTTAATATTTTTTTCCTGTGAAATTTGACTTGCACATATTAATTGCCTCTCAACACCCGGGAATTAAAAAATTAGATTAGGTCCCGCCAAGTCATTCAGAATATTAAGAATGTTAGTAGGGGAAAAATGTTCTTTGATTGTATTAGTTATTTTTATATTGTATGACAAATTAATATCCAAGGGCCCTATTTACTAAAAGCATGGCGGGTCTTTGAACGATTCAGGATGGCGAATCGGCAAGATGGTGGCTAGACTGGGCGAGAATGTGCTCTAAATGAATGTATGACTGAATGCAGCAATTCCACTGATCTGCTAAACATTTTTTGTTTTTTGGCAACTTGGTATTAGCCAAAATGTTGTCAAAATTTGCACCAAAAATGCTCCCAGCTTTAAAACCATTGCTGTTGATGATCAACCAAGCTATGTCCCTGAGATAAAGAAAAAGTCAAAGGTGCAAGCACTCAGCTTCAACCTGGATGCAGAACATCAATACAAAAGGCAGGCAGAAATATCATTAATACAAATGTTTTTATGGTTCATTAAGATGCTTATCCAACACATTACATCATTGGCTTCATCAGGGTCTGTTACATGGAATCTCTATTCCTGAGGATGAATCAAGTCATTTTAAACCTAATATATACAATAGAAAATCATTCTGTATAGTGAACAGAATTATACAAAGGTTTGGCACAATACAATATGGGTCTGATTTTTTAAAGCTCTCCAAGACTGGAGAAGATAGACTATCATTGGAGAAGCTGGGTAATGCAGCAAAGCTGGAATGAATTTGGGCTAGGTTGGAAAACATTTACCAACTAATAGCAAATGATTTTAAGAAATTCATCCCAGGTTTGCTGGATAACCCAGCTTCTCTAATGATAGTCTATCTTCTCCAGTCTTGGGGAGCTTAAATAAATCAGACATAATATGTTAACATGTTAAAAGCAGATCAAATGACTTTATTAGCAAAAAAATGAAGGTGTCATTAGAATGGCATTAGGTGAAAGTTACCCTTAGGGGCACAAATATTGAATTCAGGGGTATCGGGGCAGATTCCTTTCCATTTTCCATAAAAGGTAATTGGAATATATTTGAGGCACTCCTCTTTGTGTATGTATGAAAAACAGGTTAGAAGGAGAAAAGAGAGGGGCTTCAGGCTCTTGTTTTAAGTTGTGTATTGTATTTAAAAAGCAGTTTAATAGTCTTGTGTCATACATCAGTACAATAATGTGTGTTGCTGAGCTTGGTTTGTGGAGGGATCAAAGGCTTTTTACAGGTAAATTTTTTTGTGAAAGTTCTGCTTTAAGTTAACAAAAAGGCAGATAGAGTTTTTTATATTGTCAGGTAGAAAGTGGTGGCATAGAGGGAACCCTGAGATCAGCTTTAAACTGTCACCAAACAATGTCTTCCATTTTGTCCCGTACCATCAGTCTCTGTCACTTCCACATCCACACAAAGACAAAGAAATTCCTTCTATTGATGCGTGTTCCAGAATTCTCCACTAATATTAGCAGGGTGCACAGAAATACAGGGACCCCTCCTGTTCTCAGTACATGTTCTTCAATCAGAACGGTGCTCCTTCTTGCCCCAGGTAACGCTGGTAATTATTGTGTTTCTTTTTAACTCCTGTGGGCAAAGGCAACAACATTAATCTTGCTGACAACTCTTGGCTAAAAGGAACCTTTTTAAGCAAAGGAGGTTCATGCAGAAATTGTTCTCCATCTGCCATAGGCATTTTTCAACTCTCCCTTTCAAAAAGAGGTGAATAGCTACACGGAAAGGATAGAATATAGGAGTTTGCTTCCTAATGATATCTTTCACAAAAGGAGGGGGGCGATTACACAATATGGAATCATTGAAATTAAACACCGCTTATTCTACTGAGGAATTGATTCATTGTCCAGGCATTTCTTCAAACTGTCAGCTGCTCTCTATTGGCCTGGGTTGGCCGGTTACCTTGTATCACAGTATAGGGAAAAAAAGGACGTTATTGGAAATGGCGTTGTGTTATTTTTAGGAAGTGTGAGATCCAAAGTTGTGGGTGGTAATTGGTTTCTTTAACGCACTTTTGTTGGAGTTTGATGCATCGATTACCAGTGTTATCATGACACAGTTTAGCCTTATTAGGTTAAGTTAGTGAGGTGTTGGAGCTACTTTTGTTGTTAAAATAAATTTTTTAAGATCAAAAATAATATATGTAAGTAACTAAGTAATATATTGTAGTTTTCGGTCTCTAAATATGGCCAACATAATGACAAGTTGCCTACCTATTGTATGTATAGAGCAGTGTTTCTTAACCTTTTTAACATAAGGGACCCCTTAAAAAAGCTTTCAGATCCTGGGGAACCCGTTCTATATTACTATTCCCACATCTCACAGTATATTAGTGTGGTGGTCAGTGGGAAGAATTCCTCTTACATTGCTGGCCAATGGAAAGAATGTCACCCTTACAAATAGCCAAAAAGATCATGGGGGTCACTTAGTCTGACCTGAGAGGTATAAACGTCCCCAGTAACCTCTGGAGGAACCCTGGTTGAGAAACACTGGTGTGGAGAATCAGTGTTACCACCCTAGGACAGGAAGGGTAAAAGCACAACAGAACAATTGCACCTCTCATCCACATAATACACAGGGGAGATATTCTTCTGTCAGTTACAAAGGGGAACCGGACAAAGTTGGAAGCACTGCTTGAGATTATCCTACAAAGTTCGGAATCCCGGGGGCTAACTACATTTCTGGCAACTTCAACAGATACAACAAAAGACTTTTAATGTTATATTAAGTAGGCTTAACTGTACCAAATACAAGAGTTATATATTTCTTGGGTTTACACATGCTGTAGGTTAGGTTGACAAGTCTATTATGGCTTTAACTTAAGTAGACGACCATGCAAACTAATGCCACCACTGAACTTCAGTCTGCAAGCTGCAAAAAACCTTATTGGGACTTTTCAGGTACAAACAGTAAAATCCTTTTTTTTTAATTAATCCATCAATTACTAAAAATTACCTGTTCCTTTTTTTTATTTTTAACTATGTATATTTGGTTTTGCATATGTAAATAGAATAGTTTTTTTTTGGTGTTGAATGGATTAATTAAAAAATTATGATTTTCCTGTTTGTACCTGAAAAGTCTCATTAAGGTTTTTTTGGTCCAATGTCCTATGTATGGAGGATGTGTACAAATATTGGCCCTGCTAGGTCCCAGAAGATCACATAAGCTCTATCAACTTTCCTGGATTTGTTGTTCCGCCAACAAGAGGTACTGCATAATATTCTTTTGTGTGAAAGTAAGACCCAAAAGCCTGCCAGAGGGGAGTTAGGCATGGGCCAGCAATAGATCAGGTGAGGAAAAGGAGGGGTAAGATGGGGATAGTTATATAAGGAAAACAATGGGTGGGAAAAGAAAAGGGGAAAAAAAAGGGGAAAAAAGGGATGAGGTCAGAATTTTAGAAAATTCCTTTTGCCCTAAAGTTATAGGGTCAGTTGGGTGACAGAGAGGTTGGCAGTGTGAGGTCCTCGAGGGCATGGTGTTGTGTAGGTAAGTTGTTAAAGTAATGATGTGTGGAGAGCTATTTATGGGATGGGGTATATTGTTGTTGTAAGTTACATGTTAAGAAAATGTTAAAATAATAAAGGTTAAGAAGGCCATTTTTCGCTATACCTGCAGGTGTTTTTTTTAAAAGGGTAAAACGGAAAATGGGAGGGGTGTAGAAGGGGAAGGGGCACTTGCATGCCACAGTCAAGTTGTATGAAAATTTACAAGCAGATCAATAAATTATTAAACAAAATGAAACTTCCATACATGTAGCTTCTATAACTATTAGTGCCGCTCACTCCCTCCAGTTGTCAAATATGCAGATTCTGGTTCTCTAAGAACCAACACTGTGGTGCAAATATTCAGGTGGCTATCAAGGTGCCAGCCTTGTCTCATAATGGTAATGGCTCACTTCACGGAATAAAGTTTTAATTTTTTAAAGTTTTTTTCTTTTTTTTAAATGGTGAAGTATTACCTGAAAAAAGTTTGCGTATATATATATATATATATATATATATATATATATTGACGGAAATAAAAATCCTTTGGCCTGTAAAACTTCTTCCATACACGTATTCCATCTGCCCATTTAGCTGATTTCCTGGAGTTCAGTGCTGAGTGTTCTTTACTGGGGCGCCACAATCCCTTTAAGATATGATAAATTATACGTTTCAATTTTATGTCTTTACAATGAAAATGTTAGTAATATCTGTGTATAAGGGAATATTTTGAAGAACAGGATATTGTGCTTTACATCCCGTTGCGTATGCATCTCCAGAATCAACAGGGGACTCGGCACCATCCAGCATCGCAGGGTAATCAGAGGCAGAGATGAAATGAGTTTCTAAGATTGAAGATGAGATACTTATATGTCAATTACACCATCTGCTTCCACCATAGAACACCAATGGATAACCAAACAATAGGCTTTGCGCTTGAAAATATGTGAAAGGTGAACTGTTTTTGTCACTCCTGGCACCCTATTACATTATCGCCGAGGGGGGTTGTTTTGCTTTCTCAAATTTGTCATGGAAAATGTTTATGTCTGAATAAAAAAAATCATTTAAAATATTATAATGTGATTTAGACATGGGATCAATTCTCTGAATCATAAGGCATGCAGTCATTTTCAGTATTTTATTTTATTAACAAAATCACATTTTGTTCATATGAGTCAGGTTTGATTTGCAAATGCACACTGGCTTTTATTATATTGTCCACTTTTCGTAATAGATTTAGATGAAAGGTGATGATGAGCTTGGTATCCATTCAAATATTAAAAAAGAAAAAAATGTATGAAATAGGCATTGTTTGACCATGCAAACATGCACCTAGATTTGCTGATGGGGTGGCAATGTGCAAAGCCAATAGCATCTCTACTCCAATGAATGAAATTAAGTGAATGGGGTGGTCTTTATTGTATTGCAGACTAATGCAATATGCATCCCTTGTGCCACTCTAATAAGGACTATATTTTCTGAATAAAGCAAACCTGTAACTATTGAAACGTGTACATATTTGTAGTAAGCTGTAAAAACACTTTACAACAAGACCTCAATCACCTTCATAGCTGCAGGCACTGTGGAAAAAAATATTCCTCAAATTTCTAGAGTCATTTAGCTCTTTAACTCTAACTTCCTTTTGAACAAAATCCCAAAAGCATTAGAGTCAATGGAGTTGATTAGGCTGATTGGGTGGAAAGAGTGCAATTGGCTCCACTGGGCCCCAGAGGATCACATAAGCAACCTTTTTTTCTGATTCCTGTTTCCTGGATGTGTTGTTCTGCCAACAACAGTATCTGTTCAATTTATTCTTCGGCAAAACATTCACAAGAAGATCCATAAATGAAATAAACTAAATAAAACTACCATAAAAGAATCCCCTACCACCTCCTTCTTCCACCCCCCCTCCTTCCCCACGTAAAAAGTGAAACAGAAAACTAATTTCCTAAATGGTAGCAATAGGAATTTAAGCAAATTTCACCTAAGCAGACAGACAAAACTATGTTTCCTCCGGAGCTTTCTAAATGGGCAATTTCCTAGGAACTGAGTCAAAATCACTACACTCATATCTACATAATTTATTTAATTCTGTATAAGTTATGGATTTTTTGTTATTGTCAGATCTTCTTCTCTCCCTATAGATGACAATGGGAATGGTAAAACTCTTTACGAACCCGCAAAGGCGCTCTTTGGGCCGACAATCCCAGGCGGTGTCCCACCACAGGAGGATTTGCTCGGCTTATTCCCTCTACTTGCAGTAGCATAGGAGTTTAAGGATTAGTGCTCTGCGGGTTGCAGGATCCTTATTTCCCTTTAGCTGCGTTTTCTCACTGCATCCCCTGCACTAAGACTGCACAGCTGAGTGGAATTTGGGATCAAATGTGCTCTGCTTATCTGGTAAGGACTGGTGCTGACCAGGGCCTTATACCTCATTCTTCTGTGCAGTGTCCCATGGCCCCTTTTTAATGACATTGATCCTGTATTGTGTAAATCTTCTTTTTCCCCCATGAGATGTCATTACAGGGGCTGTAAAAGATCTATCCTTAGTAGTCAGGAGGAGGAGGGCAAAGTCTCTGCCAGCCTCTGTGACCAGTTACTAGTTAGAGGCATTGGGAATATTTAATAAGGACTCTACGAAGGGAAGAACAACATAGTAACTATGCTTATCTCTAGTGCTATTCTGTTCTCATACATTCTAGAAATGCTGTACTTTATAGTATGCAGACAACTCTTATCTCCCCCAATTGCTGAAATAAACACAACCTCTGTGCAAATCCTTCCACTATGCTAAGGTCATCTCCTGAACAGTTTTTGACTAACCTTTGCTACTACCGACAGCACAATAAATGACAGATCTCAGCATCTTTGTATGTGTCTGTGCTTGTGCAGGCACATGGTTAACACAGGAGGTACAACCTTCAAGGTATCATAACATGATATAATGACTCACTGAACTGCTTTGTGGCTCCACTGAGTGTAAGCAGTAGCAAAAGCCTATGTAAAATAAACAGCATGACAGCAGAACAGTAAACTTCGGCAAAGGACAGAGGATTTCTGAGCTCACAACACTGACTCACACATTGGGCCAAGGCAGGAGAAGACACATTTTCATCAGTGAACCTGTGATGGATTTCTTAAAAGGCATTTGCTTTTTGTTAGCAAATGTTTTCAATCCTGGACAAGATCCATTGCAGGTTTGCTGGACCACCAAGGTTCACAGATGAAGGTGTATCCTCTCCAACCTTGGAGAGCTTTAATAAATCAGTCTCAATGTATCATCACATAGACATTCATGATGGGCATCATATTGTTAGCACTGCACCCTACCGGATTAAAGACCACTAAACACCTCTACAAGGGGAAGAGGAAGAAGATCTAAAAACTTTGCGTGATTTGCCAACATTATCAGGAAATATGTACTTTAACCCTGGGCTTTTAAAGCCTCTGAGGATATATAACAATTTAGGAAAGTAGACTGGGCAATGCTTTGATTCAACGTACCATGGAAGTAGTTTCAGCAACTACTATAGATTGCTTTAAGAAAAAGCCGGAGGGTTTCTAGAAGCACAGAATATAACTGGGGATTAAGGATTTAAAATAAAATGAACAGGATCATGTATCAGGAAGGAATCTTTTCCACTGTTGGAGCAAATTGTACCAGGGTTTTTTTGCCTTCCTCTGGATCAACTATGTCCATAGGGTTTTATATCTGGGATAATATTATTTCCCTAGAGGTCTAACTTGATGGACTTTTTTCAACATGACTTACTATGTAATTATGTATGAGACTATAGACTGGTGGCATAGTACATATACAGTGCTGGAGACATAGAATATTACAGCTTGAGCTCCATTTTTGATTCCTAAAATAACCTTCCAATTCATTTTTTTAAATGTAAAGTGCAGAGTGCAACACGGTAATTAAAACATTTACAACAAACTAAAGCCCCGCTTGTTTCTTTATCCCTGAGACTCGGAGCTGAGTGATATCTCACACGCTAATAAACTTCCTTTGTATTACAAAGACATTAATAACCTTTGGGGAAATTACCACATCGCAGTTTATTGTTCTAAGTGGACACATTTTGTCAAAACATTGTTACAAGCCGATAGTATTTATATGGGGCGTAATTGAATATTTTATCCGCAGCCTTCCAACAGCTGTATGTGTACATTTATTATTTGAACTATAAAGCGAATTGTGCGCTGCATGTTCTTTCTTCGTTTCAATCTCTTCCTCGCACAAAGGGATTTTTTTTTAATACAGATGCAGATGAGGAGTTATGAATATGATAGTTTCTATGGTAACAAAGAAACATTGGCTATTATTATCACAATGCTATCAGTGTCCTCAATATTCCATTTGAATAATAGATAATATGTTAAACGCTTTTTGAGGTCTGGAACATTTCATTTAATTGCGGCATTGTGCCAGGAGAACAAATAAATATTAGTTAATTGCAAGTATTTGTTTTGGTGTTCTGGGAAGTTTGATTTGGTTCCGAGTTAACGGCTGCTTAAAAGTCAGCTTTTCCCAAAAGCAAATTTGGATTTAGTTTTTTTCATAGCTTGACTGACAATTTATTTTTGTTGTCACAATATTTGTAATATTATCATTATTATTAATTTATATAGCGCCAATATCACTGTACATTCAATAGGCAGACAGTGACACAGGAGGAGGAGAGGACCCTCCCCTGAAGAGCTTACAATCTAGGAGCTAGGGGAAGTATCACATGATAGAATATATATTCCCATCAAACATCCCAATTAAACAGACCATGTAGTTTCAGGGTCATTTTGCAACTGTTGACAGATATGGATGCAGATCCTATGAAAAAAAAAAGTTTACAGAACTTTAAGAAACATTTTCTGGTAACGTTACATTGGAATTGAATGTTTTCGAGCCGTGCTGGACCCCAATATTAGCTGCAGTATTTCTCTCTGAGATGCAAAGACAAGAAGTCCCATAGCATTCCATAATTACCTGTTTCACTTATTAATTGTAGAAAAAGCATGTGAGCCTTCATATCCTAGCTTCATGGGGTTCTGTTATCATGGCCACATAGTTAAGGCACTATTTAGGAGAAAAGGACCCTGCAAGGCCCTGAAACTTTAACTAGTATGGCTTTTGGAGCCTAAAAGAAGTAAATGGACATCAGTGTGGACTTTTTGTCACAATCATCTAGTTTCTGCAAGGCATCAACCATTGTGGTTATTAGGAGCACCCACTGCCTGCACCGGGGAACTAATGCAAGGAGTTCAGCTATTACTGGCCAATAATCCTGCCAGGAAATGGCTGGAGACTGCCATCCCCTAGTCATAGCATTGTGGTTAGGTGGCCCCTGTATGAAATGTGATGGTGTTGTCAGCAAACTTTCTTCCTAGTCGTTCTTTAAGAGAGTTAGATAGACATGAAAATAAAAACAGGGAGAAATGAGTCCAGAGCCTGAAGTTCAGGTGATAAAGCTTTAAATACAGGCCAAAGATAATGTCCAACCCTTTACAAGTGATAGTTTACCATTGGATGGATCACTTATTTCTTTTACTCTCTATTATCAAACAAAACAACCAAGACATAAACCTAGGTAGTTATTTTTACCTGAAAATACAATAAAATGTTTTACTCGAATATAAACCTGAAGCACTAAATGCTTCCATCACTGCTAACATTTAAAACACTAATGAAAAGGAATGGCAACAAAATTAACATGAATAAACATAGCCATGGTGTGTTATTTTTAAAACATTTGTTAAAAGGGAAAACAATGAAAACCACATGAGATCAGTCTGTATATCCATTTTCCCCTTTTCACATGTTAAGTATTTGGTACTTTTGAGTTGGTTATGATGGATCATTTATTAGGTGACCTTTTGTGCAGAACTGTTGACCACCAGTAGATGTGGTCCTAATAAAGTAACAAACTCTTTACATGAGGACACAGCGCCATCTACTAATGTGACACAAGTATAAACCAGGGTTCTTTTTTTTAATGGCAAATGTGGGGGGAAAATCGATTTATATTTGAGTATATATGGAACTTTGTAACATAAAC
Source organism: Pyxicephalus adspersus (assembly GCF_032062135.1). Classification (NCBI taxonomy): domain Eukaryota; kingdom Metazoa; phylum Chordata; class Amphibia; order Anura; family Pyxicephalidae; genus Pyxicephalus; species Pyxicephalus adspersus. The sequence goes on along the minus strand of NC_092871.1, from coordinate 6,881,917 downwards.
CAGATAGAGAAGAACCCAGATAATGGAGTCCATGCACAGCAGATAAGCTGTTAAATTAATTGTTGTTATACAGCAGAAAGTTTGTGAAATTCTCATTAATATTGCAGCGCAGATACACACTACATCAAAGTGCCGATTTCCAATTCACAAGTTAATTTCATAACCTTTTACCAATCCACCACTCTACGGACTCATTGTTATTCTGAGTTGTTTGTCCATAGTCTTTGTCAATTCCTCCGCTGCATGCGTTAAAGAAAAGTGCAATTATTTCCGGAGAATGGTGGTCATTAGCCAGGGAAGTAAAAAAAAACCCTGCTTAGATTTTTCTTGTCAAGAATAGATTTTAGATTTATCACAAGCACATTTTTCATGGCTGTTCTGACAAACATATCGATTGATCATAGGGAACACAAAAGGAAAAATAGCCTTGTAGAAATAAGTTTGTGTCATATTATCAAGCTGTCTGCATTCTGATGTACTAAAAATATTTTCAGGATTATTTACATGACTTGAGTAGAGTTTAGAATCTTTAACAATAGCACAATAAAATGTTTAAATCCATCTCTGGACAAATGTTGTCCTCAACAACTAGAACAACTTCCAAAGTCCGTATTTACTCACCTGAATTGATCATATAATAAGGTGTGCACAGCACGTGTTAAAATGCCAGGTTTTTGTGATGTAAAAAATGAGACCACAATAAATCATTTCCCACCTTTAAATGTGACCTTGCACAATGCAATTAAAAATCAAACAAATCTATTAAAGGGAAAAATAAAAAATGTACAATAAGCTGGTTGCATAGGTGTGCACACCTTTACACCAATACTTTGATGAAGCATGTTTTGATTTTATTGCAGCATTCAGTCTTCTAGGGTCGGTGACTTTCAGTATGGCACATCTTGAAATGGACCCACTTGACAGGCAATGAAAAGAAAGGGTTATCCACACTTTTATATAAAGTAAAAAATGTGGGGATAGGTCTGCTTTAATCTCCTGGGCGGTTCATTTCTGTCTGGATTTAAAAGCGGGACATTGTTTTTCATGAACATTTATTTTACAATATAAAATAATAGTGGGAGTATAATAAAGTTTGAAACACAAAATCAAAATAATAAATTAAATACATTCAAAAAAAATTTAATAATAAACTTTGACATGATTTTGTGTTTCAAACTTTATTATCTGCATACTATTATATTATATTGTAAAATAAATTCAAATAAATGAATTAAATGAAAATGAAAGACAATGTACCGCTTCTAGACAAATAAATGCACGGTATTGCATTCAATGTAGTTATTTTGTATTGAATGCAATACAAATTAATTAGAAATTCCCGCCGCGCCCCCAGCGAAGACCACACCCAACAACGTCACCGGGAACATCAGCGCATTCGCTGGGGGACAGATTGAGGAAGAGGACGCAGCCAGAGGATGGCAGGACACTGGAGGATGCAGCAGGTTTTTTTACCCAGAATCACAGTTTACCCCTCGGAAGCTTAAGTGATTCTTTCTACTGCACCCTGCACACTAGCGCTGCAGGCTTTGGACTAGAAGAATGAGACGCTCACAGTGTGCAGTGAAATCAGAGTAATTTCACTCCAGGAGAGGAGCCGGTACAACTGAACAAGACTGAAGGCTGGTTTTCAGTTTCACAGTTTCTTTTCTGACCAGTTAACCCAGTGATTCTTAACCAGGGTTCCTTGACCAATAAGCAGTTTGTGCCTTCCAGGTCCATTAACCAGACAGCAATGATATTTTGGCTTACTTGTAAGGGCTGCAGCTTTTCCAATGCCCAGAAAAGTAAGCGACTTTCATCCAACTGACCATCATTCTAAGATTCTGTGATCTGTGGATTTAGTATTCATAGCGGGGGTTCCCTGAAGACCTGAAAATCATTTCCACTATATTAAAAAAAGTCAGGAAAAGAACTGATTTAACCCCTATGTTGCTTGGTAAGGATGCCAACTACACTAAATGACAACAAACAGGAGCGCCACCAGCCATTATAAAATCTGCAAATTTAATGAGCTGTGACAGAATACAAACCCCACAATCTTGTGTTTCCCCCTTGGGATTTCAGACACGTTTCTATTCCACGAACTTCTACAGCCTGTGGGATTATGTACGAATGCTTCAGTAACTTTGTATGTGTTATTAGGCTCCATAATGCCCAGCCTTTGATATATACTAATGTCAAATAGTGGCATTATTTTACTCCTTACAAACACAAAAATTAATGGTTTGGAGTTTCTCTTATCTGTGTGACTTCATTTGCAACTTAATTAAAACAATTAAGCTTAATTAAGACATGTTGCTATCTGTGTTATCTTATAGGGAGAACCTTTAATGAGCACTAGAACAGTATATTAAAATAAAATCTATGTGAAATGAATGGGTGATAGAGTTTTATTGCACACCTGCAGAAAATAAAGGGTTAAGGAAAGAATCTGTGATGGTCACAAGCCAAAACGTAGCACTCAAAATATGATAAAAATACTGTTGGGTCCAATGCTTGTACAAGTTTGTATGCAAAAATGGCTTTGAAAAAACATGGCTCATTTTCATGAAAGCCAAGAAGGTTAAATTTGGTGTTGGATCCCCTCTACTAAACACCAGCCAAGATTGTTTTAATTGATAATTGGTTTACAGTAATGAATGTAAATATGGTGCAGTAGGTCTGGCATCCCCTGTTAGCTAGCTGATAATTAACAACCGAATCAAAGTTCTATTATCTTATCCCCAGTGCATGTATAGGCTACAATTTCTATGGTGTTAGAGGGCTATTGTGAATGAATTGGTCAAATTCTAAGTCATGTTCTAATCATCAATATAAGTCATGTCTAATAAATGTAAAGGGCTGCATTCTAGGTAATGTCACCAGTGGCTAGAGAAAGGAATACGTTGTATTGGCAGTGAAGTCATTGGTCCCTAGGTAATGGATGGGCTGCATTGACAGTTATGTCACAAGTCTCAAGATCAGTGTTTCCCAACCAACTTAACATGGGGCAACCCTTGAAATAACTTTTAGGTCTTCATGGAACACCCTGCTATAATTACTATATCCACAGCTCACAGTACATTAGTGTGGTTTTCATTGTCAAACTTTCTCTTACATTGCTGGCCATTGGGAAGAATGTCACTCTTACAGATCATCGGTGCCACTTAAACTGACCTGACAGTCACAAATTGTCCAAGGAGCCCCTAGCAACCTCTGGGGGGACCCTGGTTCAGAAACATTGCTCTACATCAGAGGTAGGCAAACTCCAGGCTTTAGGCCAGATACAGCCTAGCCAGTATTCCAGTCCTAACGCCCCTCCTAGTTAATTATTGTTGGACCCGGCCTAATCAAATTGTCGTGTTATTGCAAGTTCCCACAATGTCATCTAGTTCCCGCACAGTAATCCCAACTACCAGGCCTAAAGAGCAGAAGAAAGGCGCAACTACCAGTCTCCGGAGGGTTGACCTCCAACGCAATGTCTTCAACCCCGAATGGACTGACAAATTCTTCTTCTGCAACAAAGCCCTGTGTTTAGTGTGTAACGACACCAACATCACTTTCAAACGGTCGAAACTCAAGGGGCATTTCGATGCCAAGCACACGCACACATACAGAGACTTTCATTGATTTCTACCGTCAGCTGCCGCATGCTCAGTTTCCATTGTTGTTAGCCCGTGCCAAGCGTGTGATCGCAATGTTTGGCAGCACTTATTTGTGCGAGCAGCTGTTTTCCAAGATGAAGTTTTGTAAGAACAAGCTGCTCTCTCAGCTCACCGACAATCACCTTAATGACATTCTGTTGCTGAACTCCTCATCATTACAACCTGATATTGTATCTGTCTCTAAGAACATGCAACATCATGTTTCCCATTGATTGTACTGTATTTTTAAATAAAAAAACTTTCCTTTGACACCTTGTTTCTTCTGGCCTAGTGCGCCTTCTTGACCTCCTGAAATGGCCTGTAGTCCAAAAAGTTTGCGGACCCCTGCTCTAGATAATTGATAGGTTGTTTTTGCTGTAATCTCACAGTTGTTGGTCTGTTGAGAACAGATAATTCACAGCTTGTATTACAATGAGTATGAGTTTGCAGGATTTGAGGCTCTGGTAAGCGCACCCTCTAAAACCAAATTCATTACACCCTGTCTAAGCTTCACCAAGGATGCTCCAGAGTGCCTCAGTCAATGAAAACTCTATTAATGACCCTGTTTGCATTCATCCAAAAAAGAATCTCCCATCCTTTAAAAGTGTATTATTTTGTCCCTGGCCCATATTCAAAAAAGTCACAATGGTAGAGAAGTCACAATATGTCTTTCTTTTTTGTTTCTCTCTTTTGCCAAGTTCATCTCTGCTCCATTCAGAGGAGAAAGTATTCAGCACTAGCACACTTCAATGGTGGATGCATTAAAACTTCTCCCGGCTGAAAGGAAACAGCATTATTCCCGCTTGCGCAGTAATGTCTTCATTGTATGCAGGCTGATCCATCCAGTGATTTGCGTGCCACTTGACATTCATTTGTTACTCTCACACCCACCCACAGATCTTTCATTATGGCTCCTATGGCTGTAATTGTAATGTAAGCGCGCTGCGGATAAAGTGTACTTGAGATAGATGGAATATATTCAGTTGGCTCGAGAACAGCGGCTAAAGACGAGGTAAATGCAAAAAAATTGGAGCTGAAGAAAAAAGAAAGAATGAATATTGTTTTGTGAAGAATAGAAAGGGAGAAAAAATCCACAAAGACACGAGTTTAACTAAAAGCAGCACCAATGGATAAAATTGACCTTGGCAAAAGAGAGCTGCACTCAGGGGTGGCAATTATTATTTGATACCCAGGACAAGAATGTTTGAGGACAGGATGCATTGATAATATTTTTTAACATTGTATCTGGAAGTTGTATGGCTCAAAAAGCTGGTTGCTTGGTTACCTTCTGTAAAATTTATATTATATTTATGGATAAGTGCGCACTTAGAACTATAACTGAGAAAGTATTAATGATAATAATAATAATAAACACAACAACAACAATAATGGTAATAATATGCTTTAATATAAGTTTTAAAGTTGAACAACAGGCAGGTATAAAAAAATGCAAATAATTACAGACCTATAACCACTAATACAAATTTATACTAATACAAAATCACTAATATAAAATGTAAAAGTATTTTTTAAATGCAGATCTAAATCTAACCTGCTATCAGCCTCTTGCAGTTCCTGTAAATCAGAGCCGGAGTGTAAGAGGAGGTAGAAGAATAAAGAGCCAATGCATTCATATACTGATAGGGGCAAAGCCAACAAATAAGACTATTGTTCTGCTTTTCCATTCATAGTCTAATCTAAAGTTGGGGTAGTTTCAGGAGGACCTGGGCTCAGAGCAAGAAAATTGAAGGATGTTGGCCTTCAGACTGAGGACATCTATTGATATAAAAAAATACTACATGGAAAACTACTGGATGGAAAAGGATTAATGTAGCAAAGCTGGTTTCATTTTGATGTTGACCTTCTTTATTGACCTATTTATTTTTATCTTGGTATTTTTGTCTGGAGTTGTGCCTATTGTATTAGCGTTTTAGATTTTTTTGTTGTTATGCCTAGTTTTCCTAACAAATGGTAAAAAAATTGATTGATTCAATATATTGCTTGACCTGGCAGCGCTGATGTCGCCTACCTCATCTCCCACCTTTCCCTTTTTTCATTATTTCCCCTACCCACAGCACAGGAGTAGGCAATCAGGCAGCCCATGTAGCACAATGAAGCACAAACAATGGTAGAAGAGTTTAGACAGAAAAAGATAGAAAGGAAAGTTTAAAAAGATGGGTTCTAAGGGCTCTTTTAAGTGAGCAGAAAGTAGGAGCAAGCCAAATAAGACAAGGAAGACCATTCACGAGAGTCGAGCCATTTCTAGAAAAGTCTTGGAGCCGCGCATGTGAGGAGGTTATGAAAGAGGAAGTCATTAGTAGGCCATTGGAGGAGTGAAGACACTGGCTAGGGGGGTATTTTTCTATCAGGGCAGAAAGGAAACTGGGACAAGGACTGTGGAGGGATTTATGTATCAGGTAGGTAGGTGGGGCAGGACCTGTGGAGAGAATTAGAAGTCAAAGCCTAGGAGCTTGAAGTTGGTTCTAAGGTGAAATGGAAGCCAATAAAGAGAACTACAAAGAGAGGCAGCAGAAGAGGAGTGGTGGGAAGGCTGTGTATGGGGTACGTAGGTCGGAGGGTTGTGTATGGGGTAGGTAGGTTGGAAGGCTGTTCATGGGGTAGGTGGGTAGGTAGGTTAGAAGGATGGATAAATCTGGCTGCAGCATTTATAATGGATTGGAGAGGAGAGAGTCGGATTAGTGGAATACCAGAGAGGAGGAGGTTACAGTAGTCCAGAGGAAAGATGATAAGAAGGTGTACCAGGAGTTTGGTGGTCTCAGGGGTCAGGTAGGGGAGGATTTTGTAAATGTTGTGTAGGTGAAATTGACAGGAAATGTAGGGAGTGAAGGAGAGGGCAGAATCGAAGGTGATATTATTTACAAACCTTTTAGCATGGTAAATGTTTCCTATGTATTTCAGCTGATAACTGGAGTCACCCTTTTAATCTTAAAGAAAAAAAGAAAAGTTTATAATCAAGCAAGAAAAAAAATCTGTGTCAGTTGGTTTTCTGTGAGTGGCTACATGACAAATAGGAACAGATACTTCTCTCGTTTCAGAAATGTCATTATAATAGCGTGATTTTGAAACGTTAATTGATTCATGATTTAATTAGACAAAATGATGTAAAGTTAGTCATTTCAGCCTATACCCCGAGGCACCGCTAACACTTCAAGTGGTATGACAGCTCGGAAGGTGCTTGTGGTGAAAATTAAAATTATTAAATCCAAATCACAGAATGTGCAGTTTAATATCTCAGGAATGAAAGATTCAGTGTTACAAATCTGCATGTGTTAAATTGCTCTTCTGTCAGTCGTGGTCTGCATAAGATGACCAAAAAAATCAAAAACAGTATTGTGTGAAACCACGGGCGTCCTAGTTGGCACCATTTCAATTCAACATCATTTTTAACGCCATTCGGCTGAGCCTTGTTTGAAACGAAGCATAGAAGTAAAAAAAAATAATTACAGAAACATTTAATAAATGGGATTTCCGTACTCTAGTTTTTTAGTTTTTAGTTTTATAAAAGATCTTTTAATTGCAGAATAAAGTTGTATTGGGTCTGATTTAATAAAGCTCTCCAAGACTGGAGAAGTTTGACCATCATGGGAGAACCCAGGGAATCCAACACACCTGGAATAGACTTCTTTAAAAAATCATTTGCTTTTAGTTGGCAATTGTTTTAAATTGATATCCTATAATAACCTTCGGGCTTTGGGAGCTTTAAAAAATCAGGCCCAATATATAATATATACATAAAAGCAAATACATGCAAGGCTTTGTGCCAGAACTCGAACTTAGCTTACCAACAAAATCTGAAAATCTTAAAAACCTTTCTTATGCAATGCCAAGAAGCATAAACCTTTAACCATGTCTGATATCTTTTTTCAATAATCAACCAAGAAGTCAAATTCCAAAGAGTAAAGGAAAGACTGTCCCTGATTTATTAAAGCTCTACAAGGCTGAAGAGGATACACTTTCATCAGTGAAGCTGGGTGATTCAGCAAACCTGGAATGGATTTCATCAAACTTGCTATTTGCTAGCAAAGATTTTGAATCCTTGACCAGATCCATTCCAGGTTTGCCTGATCACCCAGTTTTACTGATGATAGTGTATCTTCTCCAGCCTTGCGGAGCTTTAATAAATCAGGCCCACTGAGAGAGTAAACCTGAGAAACGAAGAACACCAAATGTTCCTTCAAGCCTTCATACAGGCCCTCTTGGACATCCTTCCCCTCGCCAGACCCCAAATTTTCCCCACATTGACACCACTATCTAAACAGGAAGGGATAAATGACACCATGTCTTCCAAGTGTAGTATCAGACTGCCACACTATCTATGCAAAGAACCTGATTTATTAAAGCTCTCAAAGACTGGAGAAGACAGTTTATCATGGTAGAACCTGGGTGATGCAGCAAACCTAGAATGGATCTGGTCCAGGATTGAAAACATTTGCCATATATTAACAAATTATAATAAGTAAAATATCAGTCCAGATTTTCTGGATCACCATGGTTGTCCCATTATAGGCACCAGGACAAATAGAAAGGGCAAATCATCCCAGAAAAAGTTCTGAAGTTGAGGACTGCTGATTCCAGAATCACAGATTCCAGAGAAGCTCACCATTTAATGTCCCTCATTTGTTATTAACATAGACATAGACAGGGGTGTCAAACACTCATTTTCAGGGGGCAGGATCATATTTAGTAATTCTGAATAACAAATTAGCAAGGTGAGGTTAGGAAAGAGTCAGGAAATGAAAATCTGAACCTACATGTGGACCTCAAAGACTGGAGATGGACATCACCCAACAAGGGCCAATCTGGGTAAAAGGCTTACCCAAATTTAACTTACCAACATGTATTTGGGATGGAAGAGGTAAACCACGCAAACCTATGTACAAATTCGATGTAGTTTGTTTCCCCCAGTGACCTGCTTTAGGAAACCCACACAAAACAAGGAGAACATAGAAATCTGTGCAGATAATAACCTGGCCAAGATGCAGACCTAAGACCCCGGTTCTGCAAGTGCTGGCCATCCTGACACCCAAAATCATTTGAATAGTTTTGCATGAATTTGGATTGTAGCAGTAAATCACAAACTTTTATCCCAAAAACTTTTAGGAATCCCAATTATCTCTGATTTTGAATATGGGCCTAGTAATTACCGCTGAAAAAACATAGTAGCCTTTTATTCCAATCCGAATGGCTATTATTTGTGCTTAAAGCGTCAGTTACGATGATCCTCCTTTTATTATAATTAGCTGGTTAGGTTAATATTAGGATTATTTTTGCTTTCAGTGGATATTTTATTGATTTGCCTTCCTTCTCACTCCTGTCCTTCCCCGTTGTTTATGTTGTGTTTCTTGTGTTCCTGCATAATTTACGGTTGTTCTTGAAAATCTTTGGCTTTAGCTATCTGGAGGTTTCTCTACTCCTTGCATGGGATGTAGTTTTCCCTCTTGTAATTTAAAACGTGTCAAAGTGAAAAATAGAATATCAAATGCTCAAGTAACAAATACTGTCCCACCATAGAAAGACAGGGAAAAAAATAAAGCATTAATATATAGAAGGAATAAAAAATAGATATATTTTTGGAAGTGAAAGACATAATGTGGCCACACATGAATGTTACAAAGTTAACCTGTACAAAACCATCTGCAGTATTTAAAGTGGAACTAAAGTTCTATTTTTAAGGTTTGCATAATTAAGGTTATTGTGTTAGCTTTTTACCTGCCTGATCGCTCCAGGTTTCTGGCATCAAAGCTAAACTGTGCATGTGCAGCATCAGCTTTAAATGCCAGGGAAACCGGGCAATTCCAGCTTCCCTTGCATATGGCCGGATGAATTAATTACTATGCTCTTGTGTAGGAGTTACGTCATCCTGGAATGGCCAATCATGATGACTGAAGATCATCTGGGAGAGGAACAGAAAAGGAAGATATTTGTACCCTGTGCTGAACAAGTAATGAATCCCAATGGTTCAAGAAGAGTTTTAAATTCACTAATGGTGTATTTAAAACACCCAAAGCTCCAAAGTGGACAGGAGCTGATTTTGAATTATGAGCAGGACCCACCATCAGAAATTTCTGCGCTACTAGGTAAACCTCCTGGGCCCCCAGCCTCCCATTCCCAAGTTCCAGCATTGTAAAAGTCAACCTCTTTAGATCAGGAAGATCTAACAGAATTACTAGTTGTCCCCAGCTAATGGTGGCCCTGATTATAGCTTCACTATGAATCTCACTATTGCAAGCTGATGATTCACTCTTGTTAATAAACATATAGTTCATTGATAAATCAGCTCCATATTATTGTGTTGGTGTAGCACCTCCAGGTATTTGTCATGTCTCTCTGAGATCACAATACTTCCATTGACAATTCCAAAGTTCGCTTTTTAGGGGCAGAACCATAATTGTTCAGATATCATCTTGGCTAAGTAAGCACTTCCTGGTCTAAGATGCCGGCTCACATATGACCCAGCCATGTAAATCTTCGTGCTGTCTCAAATTGTTACAAAGTTACAATGTAGCAGTCTGATGGTGAAGGAAGTGGAGGCTAAGGAAATGTTTATTTTTGCCTACCTATTGGGCCATGTTATCAATTTATCAGAAACTATTGAGTGATTTTCTTTAATTGGCGTTGTGTGTTTCTATCTCTATCACAAAGCAGTGAGATGATTTTGATCTTCTGCCATGAATGTGTAAACTTCTCCAACATGCAGGACAAACACCGAAACTATCTGCCATTTAGTTTGTTGTCAGTCACCGTTTAATGCCGTTGTGTTTCCACTTATGTGCTGAAATCATAAGAAGTATAAAAGTTGAGCAATGCGCAAATTTGATATTTTTGTAAAATTTTACACCTGAGCAAAAAGAGAGCCACAAAGAAATTTGTGCCGACAATCTGCAGCAACTTGAGGCGGAGCCGAACCTTTTTCATAAAGTCATCACTTGGTGCCGAAACCCAGATCTTCCAGTATGATCCTGAAACAAACCACAGTCACTGGAAACATCTTCATCACCAGGAATCAAAAATGTTCGAATTCACAGCCATGATCAACGTGTTTTGTGACATGAAGGCGTCATTTTGGCAGAATGGGTTCCAGAAGGTACAACAGTGACCCAACATTATTATAAGGAAGACAAAGCTGAGAGAAAGAGTCAGGAAAAGACGGCAGAAATGTGGGAAATGGTTTCATTCTTCATCAGGACAATGCTCCTTCTCACACAGCACTTTCTGTGACTGACAAACACATTACTACGCTGGAACATCCTCCATATTCACCAGATTTGGCACCTTGGGACTTTTTTCCTTTTACTAAATTGAATTCAGTGATTAAAGGAACACGCTTTGAGTCAATGGATGCAGGAAATAAAAAAAAAACATCAGATATCTAGAAACAGCTGACAGAAGCTGATCTGCTCCGCACCTTCCACCAGTGGAAAACAGAACAACATCGGGGCTTAATTGTGAATAGAGCAAATATTAAAGGGGAGAAACATTAGCATTTTCATATAAATAAATAAAGGGATGTTTTTCATATCAATCCCATTATTTTTAAGACAGTATAACAATATCAATCTGATCCACTGATCATACTCTCCAAGAACATTACCAATTTAAATTCCTTTTAAGTGGTTAAGTGCAAGTTTGGGGATCATGTAGGAGGTGAGCCAAGCTCTCATGCAATGATTGATGGGGTCCCTCGACAGCAGCGGGTAGGCACTGTCATCTTTTTACAGTCAGTTTGAAGACAGCTTTCCAACACCCTCCGAAATTTTTTTCCAGATAATCATTTTTTTAATGAAAGCATGGAATAATTTGGAGCCGGGGAATAGGATAAATAACACTGGGAGACAACATTAAGAAATTCTTTTAAATGATCTGTGGTCTCTAGGCACATGTTACTCAGTTTTATTGAAACAGTTTAATTACACAAGAAGCAGGCTCAGCAGTGTGTTCAGTTATGGAATAAGGAGAGAGGGGAGAAAAAAATTCACAATGCCCACCAGGGGATTCTACTTCTCGTAGAATAGAAAATGAGTATTAACTTAAAAAATATAGTTATAATTATAGGTACAGCCGTGAAATATTCTCTGTACTTGTGAACTTGGGCCCTAGGTATATTTACACCAAAAGGGGAAAAGAAGCATTTCGCATTAAGGGAACATTGCAAAGAGCTTTAATCAAAAAGAGCTTAAATTAAAGATGAATGAGGTGGAATGGTACTGTTTTTTTTCAGTACAGGTTAAAACTTAAGGCTTGAAATGTGTTTCTAAAATGAAAAATAGTTTCCAATCCAAAAATGAAGAAAAGGTTTTTGGAGTATTCATTTATAATTGCAAGAACTACATAGGCTGCCATTGCTGATGTCCTCCTGAAAATGCTAGTTGCCTTTTTTTCTGCCCATGATGCCATAATTTCCAATTATTTTGCATGCTTGTTCCAGGTCATTGACAGGAACTATTGAAGCCAGAGAGAAATAATAAAATTGTATCAATATTGCAGCTATATCTGTTAGTAATAAAGTTGGTGCAGTATAAGGAATACGGGAGGTAAGGAAAATAGGAAAGAAAGAATGTTAGGATGGAAGAAGGGATGAGGAAAATATAGAAAGTAAGGATGGAAGAAAAAAAGCAAGAAGAGAGAAAGTGGAGTAGGGATAGAAAAATAAAGGAAGGGAGAAGAGAAGAATAGAAGAGAAGAATGAGAATGGAAGAAGAGAAGGAAAAAGTCAAGAGGTAAAGATGGAAGAAGGAAGAGATATAGAAAGTAAAAACAGTAAAAAATCTAAATCTGTTGGGATAGAAGAAGAAAGAAAGAGAAGTAAGGATGAAAGAATAAAAGTAAGGGCAGAAGAAGACAGGAAAGGAGAAGGTTAGAAAACAGGAAGTTATATAAAAGAGAAGGAGAAAGAGAGTGGAATAGTAATAAAGGAAGGGAAATGATAATGAAAGAAGAGAAAAAGAAAGTTAGGACATAAACATGGAAGAAGGAAAAGAAGAGGAAAATAATGAAGGAGGAAAGAAAGAAAGACAAAGGAATGATTGAAAAGGTGCAAAAATATGGAAGAAAGGATACAAACTAAAAATAGAATATTTAAAAAAGTGAAGTAATGATGAAAATAGAGAAAAAGAAAGTCAGGATAGTAAAGATGGAAGAAGGAAAAAATAAAGAAAAAAAAGAAAAGTAAGAACAGAAGGGGGAAAGTACTGCTGGGGAATTGGAAAAAAGGGATTAAGGATGAAAGAAGTAAAGTAAGAATGGAAGAAGATGAGAAAAAAGAGAGGAAAGGAAGCATGGAAAAAAAGAAGGGAAGTAGATATGAAAAAAGAAGTAGAAAGTCAAGAAAGTAAAAGTAGAAGAAGGAAAAGTAGAGTCAGATAGAGGGAAAGTAAGAAGAGAAAAGAAAAGAAGCAAATTAAAAAAGGAAAGAAGGTATAAATACAAACAGGAAAATAATTAGAAGTTGGAAAAAGGAAGGGCAGAAGAGAAGAAGATTAAAAGAAAAGAAGAAGTTGGGAACAACAAGAAGAAAGTTGGGAAAATAAAGTTGGAAGAAGGAAAAGAGGAAGAACGAAAACAAGGACAGAAAAAGCAAAGTAAGAACAGAAGGGCAAAAGAAAGAAGGGAAAGCATTGATGACACGTAAGAATTGAATTAGGGAAAAGGGTAAGGTTGGTAGAAGTTAATAGGAGGTTTGGGAAAAAGAACAGATGAAGAAAGAAATAGGTAAGAATTGAAGAATTGAAGTAAGAGTGGAAGGAAAAAGGAATGTAATAGGTAGAGAGGATGGGAAAAACAAAGAGAGGGAAGAAAGCAAGAAGAAAGTAAGGGAAGTAGATATAAAAGGAAACAAGAAAAAAGTCAGGGAAGTAAAATGGAAGAAGGAAAAGATGAATATGAATGGAAGGAAAGTAGGAAGAGAAAATGGAAGAAGAAAGTAGGAAGAAAGAAGGCTTGAATGCAATCAGGAAAAAGATTAGAGGAAAGGACAAGGGAGGTGTTGATGGAAATAGAGAGAAGGGAAGTAATGATGAAAGATGGAAAGGAAGTTAGGAAGAAAGATGGGATTAAGAAAGAAAAAACTAAGGTGGGGAGAAGGGAAGGAAACGTCTAAGAAGAAAGAAGTGAAAGGAAGGAAGAAGATAAAAATGAAGGAAGAGAAGAAAGATTGAATGTAAAGAAGAAGAAAGTCAGGAAGTAAAGAAAAGAGAAAGCAAGAAAAAAAGAATACAGAAGAAAGGAAGAAACAAATTAAGGAGAAAAGGGAAGAAGAAGAAAGAAAGAAAGAAAGAAAGAAAGAAAGAAAGAAAGAAAGAAAGAAAGAAAGAAAGAAAGAAAGAAAGAAAGAAAGAAAGAAAGGAAATTATGGATTCAAAAGGAATTGTGAATGGAAAAATGAACAAAGAAATTAAGAATGTAATTAGGAAAAAGAGTAAGGATGAAATAGTAAGTAAATAAGGTATAGGGAGGTTTAAAAGAAGATTAGAAGAAGTTAAGAAAGTATAGATGAAAGAAAAGAAGAAAGAAGAAGAAAGAAGAAAGAAAGGAGCGAAAAGAAAGGAAGAATAAAGAAAGAAAGGTATTAAATGCAAATAGGAAAAGGATTAGAAGAAGGGACAAGGAATATACTGATGAAAGTATGGAAAAGGTAAAGAAGGATAGCAGAAAGGTAAAGTAAAAATGAAAGAGAAGAAGTGGGATTAAGAAGGGAGAAAGGAAGAACAAAGAAAGGGAAATAAAGGCCCTGATTTCTTAAAGCTCTCCAAGGCTGGAGAGAATACACTTTCTTTGGTTAACCTGGGTGATCCAGCAAACCTGGCATGGATTTCCTAAAGTCATTTGCTATTTGTTAGCAAGTGTTTTAATTCCTGGATCAGATCCATTCCAGGTTTTTTTGGATCACCCAGGTTCACTGATGAAAGTGTATCCTAACCAGCCTTGAAATAATTTTTAATAAGTCAGGCCCAAGGATGGAAGAAGGTAAGTAAGAATGAAAAAGAGATTAAATTAAATACCTAGGATAAAACAAAGAAAGGGAAGGAAGCATGGAACATACGAATACAAACTGGAAAAAAATTAGAAGAAAGTGCAAGGAAGGTATAATAGAAGAACAAAGAAGTAAAGTAAGATTAAATAAAATAAAAAGCATAGGAAGAAAAGATAGAAGTAGGAAAAGAGGAACACGAAGGGATAAAGGACAGAAAAAAATAACAAGAAAGAAAAGAAAGAATGAATGTAAAAGGAAATAAATTATAAAACAAAGGGAATAGGGATGGAATTAGGGAAAAAAGGTGAGGATGGAATAAATTTAGGGGAGGGGAGGAGAAAGAATGAAGGGAAGAAAAAGTAAGAATGGAAGAGTAGGAAGGGAATGAAAAAGGAAGGAAAGCAAGGATGGAAGAAACAATAAGGGGGAACTAAAGATGTAAGAAGAAAAAAAAGTAAAAGAAAGAAGAAGTATGAATAGAAGAAGGGAGAAAACACGATTGAAAAGGAAGTAGTAATCATGATGGAAAGAAAGGATAGGAATGGGAGGGAAAGGATGGAAGGGGTAAAGGAGAGTAAAGGATGACAAAGGAAAGAAAGTGGAGAGGGTAAAGCAAAGAATGGATACTTAATTTTACATTGAAAAACATAAACTCAGTTGTGTCATCTATTTTATTAAAGCTGATCAATCATGTTCATATCTCTAGTGATCATGTAGCCTTTTGCTCAGTAATGTCGTTTATCAGTTACACGCTGTTGTCTTTTCATGCAAACTGCAGCCAATATTGTTCATACAAGTTTTTTGGGAAAAAATGTTTACTACTTAGCCATTCTGCTAACAACATCCTCAGCCTAATATATTCCAAACTGTCCTATTTTCAAAGGTAAATAATCAACTTTTTTGACAGCTGAAGTGCCATTAATTCAGGGAAGGAGTAAATCTAGAGAGGATTGCACGTCTGCTAGATTTAAATTAGTGATTAATCTTGATTCATAGTTACAAGATTGGCAAAAAAAAGCTCACCGCGGCGAAGAATGGAAAAATACATTACCGGCGCTAATTTTACTTAAAACACCGGGTTTGTCAGAAATAGATAATTATTTCATGGCACCTAGTGATTACTGTCTAAATTATAATACCCCATGGATTTAATTCAGCCAACTTCTCCTGCCTTTGAAAAAAAAAAAAAAAACTGCAAAGAGTTGAAGAAAACCACAGAATGGCACAACATCAAAATTACCTTTGTTAATTGTGTAAAGGGTGCACAAATTACATTAGGTTCCCTTGCAGTTCATTAGCTTAACATAGAAATCGTACATTCCTCCCTTGTTTTAGTCTTAGCAGACAGCCTAAGCTCGGCAGCTGAGCCCAGCACTTCTAATTGACCTGAGAAACTGCAGGGCTGGCAGAAAACCAAGAACCATTGCTAATGAGCAGGTATTTTACAGATAAATAAGACACTTAATGGGTAAAACACTCACATTTGTTATAGAATGGTTACCTGAAATGTGACAGCAAAACCATCAATTAATGGGTCTCTTTTATTTTAACCTTTTAACTGCTTTGTGTAAATATCAAAGCTAAATACACAATATAGATGCATAGGTGAGCCATTTTACCACCGGACAGATCTGTATTTCTGTTCATGCGGTTTACACAGCGCTATTACCAAAAACAGCGCTGCGTGGAGGGGCCGAAGATCTGATTTTCTTTCTCCTACAGTTCAGTAATTCTTTTAGGTGACTGAACAGTGAAAGCAGAAGCAGCAGATGGATGAGCTAAGTGCTCTCTTTCTTTTCTCATCTGCTAGAAAAAAAAAGGGGTTGGAGCAAAACTATTGTTTGACTTGCAAAATCTATTGCAGAAATAGACAGGTGATATCCCTTCTGCAATAAAGCATACTTACCTGCATGATTGCTGCACATTCAGTGCCTGACCCTCATATAGAGGTTGCAGTGGGAGATAAAGACAATGCCCAGTATCATACACAACTTACGATCCACTAATATGTTTCCCTAAAGTAGAAATATTTGGAATTTGTGAGCAGGCAGGATTTTTTTTTTTTGCACAAGAGACCGGCAAAGTCTTTTATGCCATGAACTATACTTACCTGCCAGATGTCTGACGCTGTAATGTGATGGGTACCTTGCCACCCCGTGGGGTTGCTGGGACTGAATGAACTCCTGTGCCATCCCAGCATGACCAATCAAGATCACCATCTAGAATCACAAAGAGAAGCAAAAGAAGATGGTGGTGCCCGTGTTGGAACTGGTACAGGTGAGTTCATTTAAAAATTGCTATAGGCAGGTAAGGTTGTATCCTTGCAGAAGGTTCATCATATGTTTCTTTTGCAATAAAAAGACCTGTTTGGTTGCAATTTTTACCTTTTAGAGTTTAGTTCGGAATCATTGCACATGCTCTAAAATCAGAGAACAATTAAAGTTAACATTGAGAATAGAAGTATCCTGACCCAAAATTAAAGGGAACTAAAACTGCAATACTCACCTCTCTATTCTATAGGGCGCCGCCATCTTTTCTTCCTTAAGACGATCTTTGGCCATCAGGATTGGCACACGAGAGTGTTCCCAGCAAGCACAAGGGAAGCGGGGATTGCTGGGGATTCCTGGCACCAAATGGGGAGCTTCACTGGCTATCAGGCAGGTAAGAACAGTCATTGCAGAATGGCGTGTCCTTTTCTACAATGACCATCTACTAGAATTGCCCATGTGCCCAAGTAGAATTCCAGTTCCACTTTAGCTTCAATTAGTAGGTCTTGAAGTGGTTAAATAATTGTGCAATTTTAACAAAATGATCGCGGAGCTGTGTGTTGGATATATATATAAATTAAACATTTTAATGGGCAAATATTATTAGATAAAAAAAAAACAAATAATAAATAAGTTTTATAGAACTGACCTCTGTTTGTCCATTTACTGAAGTCTTCTTTAATTCCAGCTCCATTAGTGAAGAATGAAGTGATTCATAGCTGGGCACTAATTACACAACACTGTTAAGAGTTCATGTAAAATACTTTCATAAACTTTAATTTCCTTCCCTCGTCCATTGTCTGGACTTTCCTCTTACCCATTCTGCTGATACACGCAGCTTCTGCTCAGTCCAACTGGCTCTTTGGGCCAATAAACATGAAACCGCTATCATTGCTTTCCGGAAATTAGAAATGGAATCTGCTTGCTTAATGTGTACTTCTTTAAAACTTAATGGGCATCTTTATTGTGTAGCATTATGCAACTGTACATAGACAGCACAGTGGTACATGCCAGGGGCAATCAATGGCACGCTGCTGCAGCCTTGGAGCCTATAATAACTTTGTTCTTCTCATGTGAGACTAACTGTCTGTAGGAAGTAACACAGCCACATTGCCAGACCCACAGACTTACCCCAGCGGGAGCTGGTTATGGCTTGGGCTGTCGAAACTTTGTCGAAGAGAGGTTTGGCTGCAAAGCAAAGATGGCACAGTAAGACCATTCAATGTGTTATTTGTTTTACCTGCAGTACACAATTTACTGCTTTATGGACTTACTTGTAAAATAATTTTGTGTAATGCCAGATTCACAAAACTAATCCAGGGGTGTTTAACTCTTCTTTTGCAAAATATTACAGAGCCCATTATCATATAACTAATCTAATGCCCCCATAGTCATACTCCATTATTTGTTAGGGCAAAGGGTGTCCAATTCCAGTACACAAGGGCCAGGATTTGCACACATTTTTAGTGCTCCTATAAAAGATATGTAAGGT